>NW_020653711.1:5207413-5283944 GCF_003589595.1 Hyposmocoma kahamanoa
CGCGCCACATATTCGGCCTCGCTCCAGGCTGAATATTCGGTATTCGGCCTGAAGGCGAAATACTATTCGTTGCAACACTAATTTTTATTCAATTAAAAGACAGTTTTATTACTATATTTGTATCAGATTTGTTATCTGTTAACTTATTGTTACAGTAGGATACCTAAAGCCTATCTACGAGTGTCATATTAAATGTATGGGAGCGTTTAATGTTAAAATTTTGGACATTTCCAGTTTTATTTTTAAAAAGTTATTGATGTCGATTTACTCATTAGGTAACGTACTTTCGATATCTCTTATATTTATGGAATAATCGCTCGGGCACGCTTAACGATTACATCCTGTATAAAGGACTAGGGTCTAGAGCAATTCCCTGGTAGATAGATCTGTGCACAGCAAAAACTATAACTCCCAGAAACATCAAAAACATCTTGTTTACTTTGATCATATAGTTTTCAATGTATCTTTCAGATATATATACATATTACAGCAGGTCCAATAAGAGAAATTTAACGCCGGGTGTGAATTCTAATTTTTGAACCAGCTTTTTCCGGGCTTTTATTTTGTAAACACACGCTGTTTGCGTTGTGTCAACCTGCTAAAATATGCATGTGAACTGGATTACCCCATATCTTGCCGAGTTTGACGTTGGCAGACAGACGGTTTTTACGTGTTTGGAGGAAAACCGAAAAATCTTGCAAGTGTTTTTCCCATAAATGGCCGCTGAAGAATGCTGAAGATAGAATCTTAGATTAGATTATATTAGATTAGATTCACAAAAACGAGATAATGAGATTACATGGCTTAGGTAATTTGGAAAATCATTATATATTTCATCATTCATCATTATTATAAGGACATATTATTATGGACGATAATCCGTTGACAAAATTTATTTTAATGGTGTTGTAATGTTTATTATTAACTTGATTTTTTATTATAAGAATTTTATTGTGAAATATAATGAGACTTATACGTAAATAAATGATTATTGTTATTTTTATATTACTCCTCTTAAAATTACATATTAATATGTGTTTAGACTCAGTTAATACCGACAATTATTGATAGAAACAACCAGATAACATTTCGTTATAATAGAAATTGAAAGAATTCTGGAACAAATTCATCAATGAAAGCTTAGTTAATAGAACTGACCTCCAAAAAGTGCCGGCATCGACCTCAAAAGTTTGTGGAATTACATCTATTTGCCAAGTTTTATTGAAATCGGTTAACGGAAAGTGGGTGCAATCCAATAAACCGCAATCGTCCCGTAAAATGCCACGTTTAGAGGTGGAATATTTTCTTTAAATTTGGATGAGACAACAACAACTGAGGTATAACCCTTTCCAACAAAAAAGAATCATAGAAATGGGTTTGCAGATGTATACGCGTAAAATAACACAAAGGAAACCTCCTCCAATTTTTGAAAAACTTTTAAAACTCTTTGGTATTTCTTTCTTATATCGGTTCAGTGCATAGCAGTGTTTCTTTCATTACCAATACTATAACTTCTGTTAGATTAAAATCGCTAAGAAACGTTATATTGTTTGCAGAAACGAGTGGCGTGGAAGAAATCTACTGCAGATTTCCGATAATAGTCGAAACCGGCAGGGAATGAAAATCTCTTTATTTTCTGTTAAGTTGTATACATTGTTGTTTAGTTTGCTAAGTTCCGAAAAGAGCTGAACTAACCGTATCCATTTAGAAACGCATCTGCTTAACAGGTATTTGTTTATTAGCGTATTATATCATAGTTTACGGTGGTAGTAATATAAATTACCATTTCGTTATCTATAATATCGATAGTGATGGAATGAATAAGTCGTGTGCCTAATGGTAAGCTACACGTCTGTCGATAACAGTTGTAGTGTCACTAAGAGCTTTAAATCGCAAACATCTGAAGGGTAATGCCACTGCGTCTGTCACCCTGATACATAAGTTGACAAGTCCCATGAGCCTGTAATTTCATTAGCACCCTTACCCTTCAAAACAGGAACGCCGTAATGGTAACATTACTGCTAGGCAACAGAAATAGGTTAGGTGGCAGTACTTCCCTGGAAGAACTCTTTCACAAGGAGCTCTGCTACTTGTAGGCCATGGGAGAGGCACAATAATAATATTGTGCCAAGCAATCTCATCAATAGCCTGGTTTCGAAGTCCGGAATTTCCTGTACTATGAGTGCCAGAGCAACGAAATTCACTCTGGAATACTTTAGACAAGATAATTTGACCCTACCGGGAATCGAATCAGGGACCTCTCATTCAGCGCCTACAGTATAAGCCATTGAGCCATTGAGCTCATCAGATCGTCAGTATGTCCGTATTTTTAGCCCCTTATGTTTAAACAGAGGAGTTATAGGTTTGAAACTTATGTCTCTGCATATGTTTGTCTGGATGTCTGTAGCATCGTTGCTCCCAAACGGCTGGACTACCCATAAAGCGATTTTTATTTGGATGCTTATTCAACTCTTAGTTACTCGCATGATCACACAACTACTCGCATGGGGTCCTCACGAACCCCATTTTATTAAAAAGATTTATAATGAACTAATGACGGTATTAAATAAAAGACTCAATATTACTCATACACTATAATATATATTGGACCTCAAAAGAACAACTCAAATAAAAACTAATAGGAACTCATAAAAAAGGGAACTATCTGAAGTGAACTGAATGAAAGGAAATTATCTCTAACATTACGCTTTTGAAGCATCGTGATATCATAGTTAAAATAACATTTATTCTTACAAACTAATCTGAATCACTAGTATCACAAATTTGACAATAGACCCTAAAGTGGTCGTTGAAAAGAAATGTAGTGTATTTCATGCATTTTTGCACAGTTATTGCATATTCCACGCTTAGCTGTCGAGATTGGTCGATTCTTTAGATCATACACCTCCACAAGTCGTTTTTTATAACTTTTGGGGTTTCATTTATGTTTACCCGTTATCTTCGGTGATCTCGAACTAGTTCTACTGCACGTTGACATAGGAAATAGCGTCGTATATGGATACGCTTTTTCTTGTCGCACTTTTGCTTATCGCCTGATGTCGAGTTAATGTAGGTTCCGTCATAAAATGAATATTAATTATAATGGTCGCCTTGAAATTTGAACTACTATGAAAATCCGATGGCATTACAATATTGGTAACCAAGATCAGATGTTGCAAACAGGACAATTTTCTCTCCCCAGCTCTTCAACTACTCACAGGAGTAATCATGATTGGGGTTATTGAATTGGTTTCAACAAGTAGTTGGCTTACAGACTGTTTTGTATCGGGGGCCATAGTTATAAATACCACTATTTGTCGTCGAGGCAATATTAAATTTATATTTTATTTGGTTGTTCTGAATAATCTTTACGGCTAGTTTAACACCACTATGATAATGAATAATTCAAACAAACATTAATTTTAAACCTAAAGCTAAGATTGTTTCATCGAATTCTGTACTCATCACCGGCTTGCACCAATCTCATAATAGTTATAGGTATCCACCAAGGAGCCCTACTGAGCCCACATTTAAATTACATTCATGTATCTTTTATAGAAATTACGCAGATCGCCGTATAATCTGGTGGATGTACTAACAAACACAAGTTTGAATTATTACTACAAAATTTATAAACTTAAGTATATGTACCTGAAACCTAAAGTTATAAACATTGTACTTTGTACAGAAACCACTGAAAATCGCCGTGCTCTATTTTAAACATAGCCAGCATGGATAAAGCAGGATTTAACTTGCAGTTGGGACGAGAATTTACAGTAACTACCGTTTTAGCAATACTTTCTAATTTCGACTGGAGATATTTCACTATACATTATACCATTACCACTGTTTCTTGTAGCAAGGTTTAGTAAAACTGCGGTTGCTTTGTAATTTAAATTATAACAGGATGTATTAAAAATAAGGAACACATATAATACAGGGAAGTTTGTACTATGGGTACTGTCCTTATGAAGTTCTACAGGAAGTTCCGTGGTACGGAAGCAACCCTTAGGAACGCTAGTAGATGACCGGGTATCCGTTCGTTTCTACTAGGCCATAGTTGTGGACGATAACATTCGCATTTTAATTCTTTTCTCTCATTCAAATAGGTTGTTTGCAGAGGGAAAACTTGATGTCGCTATGCGATAATGACACTAATATTTACTACTCCTTTGTATTTTCTATGCACGTATATCGTGTATCTCAAAGATAAAATGATGTCTTTGATCGCTTCTACTTTCGTTTTTACTTCTATGTATAGTGATTTCGCTTCTAAGAATAAGTTAGTTTTAGTAGCAATAGGTTTGTAAAAAAGTTCGTCCAGTTAAGTATTTGCCACTGTGCCTATTTCTGAGGCCCGTTCCGGGGCGAAAGCGTTAAAGAGTAGCGCTCTCGTCCTTACCGACAAAACCAACAGGATAGACGTGTCAATACGTGTAGTGTCGGTTCGATTGCAGGTCTATAACGACTGGTACAAATTTTCAGTCCCTGTTGCTAGCGATTGTTAATGTTCATTAAACTACAAGTTTGTTATACGAAGTAGACAAGATATAATGGAATTATCAATTCTGTTTCTTGCTTACATAAATGATCTCCCTAAAATTGTAAACGAACACTGCACTCTCTACGCAGATGATATAAGTATCTTATTTTCATGTACTGATACTCACGAAATTAAAAACAAACTAGACTCGACATTACACAAAATATTAAACTGGCTTGATGAACACAATCTCCAATTAAACCTTAGTATAACCAAAATAATAGAATTCAGATTATCACAAAAAAGACCTCTAAATTTACAGTACACCTACAACAATAGTGAAATAGTTACAGAAAATACAACAACTCTATTAGGACTAGACATCGACACCAACATTAACTGGAAATCCCACATCTATAAATTGACGAAGCAACTGTCTTCTCTAATTTTCGCTTTAATACTTTAAAAAAAAAACTACTGACTTTAAAACCACCCTTGCAGCTTATTACGCGTTCACTCAAAACTCACTAACGGAATAATAATGTGAGGAAATTGCACCATAGTACAGGATATCTTTGTGTTACAAAAAAAATGTATAAGAACATTAGCTAATATCAAACAGACCGATTCGTGTAAACCATATTTCATTAAACATAAAATATTAACATTGACCTCGATATACATACTTGAATGCTGTACATTCGTCAAAAAGCATATGCACTTATATTGTCCAAATACAACAATAAAAAGAAACAATAGAAACTTACATAAATTAGAACTTCCCGCAACTACACTCAGTCTGTACAGATTCGGCCCACATTCAATGGCAATTCAAATTTATAATAGCATACCAAATGAGATAAAAAACCAAGAAAAATTATCGACATGTATTGCTCATCTGAAAAGGTACCTTTTCAATAACTCATTTCATAAATTAGACGAAATATTTAATAAAAATTAAGTGCCATTTTCCTAGTAATTAAATAGATTAGGTCATAAATAATAAATACTTACATGTTATTTAATTTCATATTATTAGATAATAATTAGTATTAATAATTTGTAGAGATGTTTATATTTGTGATTAAAAATTTGTAGTGCTCTCCTGAATTGCGTCCCCCTTGCAGGGTGTCACATGTGTGACTAGTGTTTTATATTTTATAACATCTAATGTGAAACTATGTGGCAAGCAATAAAGATATGAATACGAATATGAATTCAGGAAACGTATAAATAGACGCAAAAATAAAACAAACAATTACAATATCATACAAATCCACAACACCTAGATCACCGATGAATATTTTAATAAGATAAAGTAGGGTTTTAAACTGCCACTAAATTCGAGTTGAAATCTTGACATAAATTTAAACTGCCCTTTAATGAAATCCTTTGATTAGTTGTCTTATGATAGCCATAATGAAAAGGGTTTGAATTATATTGTCAAGGCTTATTATGCTACTTATAGGCTTACCTTTGAGTCTTTTGAATCACCTAAGTGAACAATAAATAAATGTATCAGACAGTCACAACAGGGGCAGAAGCTTAGAGTGATTTGAACTTAAATGTTAAAACTCAGGGAAAAATTTAGAAAGGTAAACAAAACAATTCAACTTTTCACTCTAAAATTCTAAAACACTTTTACGTTAGTTAATCACGGGGCTTGAATATATCTATTGTCTATAGTTTTCGTTCTTCTTATTTAAGAGTCAGGCTTTTGTCGGTGGAGTAATCTGTTCTTCTCTGTTCAACACCCATTTTCGTTAGTCTGATGTAAATAACTTCATCTAGGTCTTCCTTTGTCTCTTCGATATTCCCTTCTGTAATGGTTCGAAGTATTAGCTGCTCAAATATCTTTCCCTTTCGGTTCTGTATTGTCTTTAATAAGTTTCTCTTTTCCTACGCTATTCTTAACACCTTCTTAATGATTTTCCTTTCTGTCTGATTCCCTCCATTCTTCAGAACCATACACGGCAATTTACAGTTCTGAAAAATAAACTACTGGGAATGTTCTGATCTGACAGTACCAAACCACTCTAGGTGAACAAAACAATAAAATCCTCAATAATTAGTATAATTGGTTCAGCCAGAAATTTATCCCAAGATCTCTATATGTAATTGCAGAGTGTTGACAATGATATTGTTCTTGAAATTTTTCAAAGATAGTCTTCAACCCGCATTTAGCCGACATCATAAACTTATAGCCTGATTCCTTATCACTATAAAATTCAATTATGAATTATTTCAAATTATAGCTGTGGGACGTATAAATGATGATGATGACGTTTATTCTTGTATTAAACTATAGTCTGACGGTTGTAAATAAGATATTGCAATATTGTTATTAAAATTGTGGTAAATCGAGGTACCGTAAAATGAAATCAATTATCGATAATAGGTTTCTGAAATTTGTTACGATAGCCTTGTTTTGTTGACTATGTACACAATTTCAAAGATAAAGAGTTGTAGTTCTTTGAAATACAGGTTTGGTCGTTCTCATATTACAACTATTATGACAAGGAACAGAAATTTGATAAATGAATTGTAAACGGCTTTGTAAACGTCACAGCACAGAAAATTTTACACCATAAAGTATCAAGAACGTGCGGAGTCTTGACCCCCCATAAAATAACTTGATCGTATTTTATAACGAGGGTAAATAATTACGAAATATACATATACCAAATAAAAATACAGTTATACCAAATGTGCACAAATGCAAATGACTATGATTGTTGTTAATATTCGATAATATCAGAGTAAAAAGAAAAATATAATATAGAAGAATAAGAAATAAGATGGCCAAATATCAACCTTGGAACTAAGAACAAGATCATGGTACCACCATTTCGTTTAACTAAGGTAAACGATTCTTATATGGGGAAATGTATACGTTTGTACAATATGATTCCAGAGCATATATTAAGCTTATTTCCTAAGATTAAACCCTGCATTGACAACATTTTAATTGAAACGTTATATTACAAAGTTGAAGACTACGTATTAGGTAAAGATGTATGGAAAGACGACAAGAGTCCACACAAATTTGATGTAAATTGTATTCCATAGCATTTACGTTTACTTGAAAAAAACAATCCCTGCTCGTTCTTCTCAAGAAAGTCAGGACAGTGAACGAGAAGTAGATTAAAATATTTTCAAGTGTAAATTTATTTTTCCTATGGAATAAATAGTTGATTGACTTTCGATTTTGGATGTTTTTCTTGATGGGTTTAAATCTAAATAAAATTTGTTCTTAAAGAACACCTTCTGCTTCTTCTTAATCTCTTCTGTGCCTCTCCACTTCTGAAGTTGGCCATCAATATGGCAAAGTTGACCCTATCCATGGCCAAACGAAACAGGTGCTTGTGCTCGTGACTCTGGTCAACTCTCTTATGTTACATAACCATGATATTTTATGTCTTTCAGCGCGTTTCTTGCCTGCACCTTGCCCATCATTTAAGGCTAAAGCAATCTGTATCTATTAAAGAACGCAAATATTTTACTTTTATGAAAGCAAAACAAAATGTTTTTCATAATAAAATCCATCGACGATAAATCGATACGAATCGAATAGTAATTAAACTCTTCCCTTTGAAAACTTACACTTTGACTTGCCGATATTTTTTCCCATCAAACTTTACCTTTTAATCTGAAAACTCGGTCATACTTTTCATTCCGTCCATACCTGAGAGAAATGTTCAGATCAACTTCTTTAATTTTCCAATAGAACTTATACATTCCGGTTGGTAAGCTCGTATCTGAGAAATGTGTAATTAAAATCGTTTGAGAACGCTAGACACTGACTTTGAAAATGTAACGCAAATATTATTACTAATAATATTTATATAGAAATAATCTTTTCCTTTTGTGATATCGAGCTACGAGACGGACAAGTCGTGCGCCTGGTGGTAAACAGCTTGCCTTTCCATAGCAGTTCCTGTGCCACTTGTAGCTCAAATCGCAAATATTTGAGTAGCACTCTCAATGTGCCCGTCACTTTGAGACGTCAGTGGCAGTACTTCCCTGAACAAACTCTTTCACAAGAGCTTCACTGCTGTTAAAACTGCTACTGTTTTAGTAGCAGTGGAGTTCTTTGTGAACAGTTCGTCCAGGAAAGTACCACCTTAATTATTTTTGCCGTCAAACAGTAATGTGAGCTTTACTGCATTTTGGTTTTGGACAGTAAGGGTGCTGGTGAAATTACAGGCTCACGCTACTTGTCAACTTATGTCTCAGATTTTGCGATTTAAAGCACTGAGTGGCACTGCAATAGTTACGGACAGGTGTTTTGCTTAACACCAGACGCACGACTTGTTCGTCCTGTCGCTTAGTATCATAAAAAAGACAACTTCAATTTTCTGGTCTCAAACTGGGAAATTTTCCATATAATGGGTACCGAAATAAACAAAAACTAATTGCAAAAAGTTTATTTCCTAAATAATTTCAAAATGACATTGAACGTCTTTCAAAACACGCCCAAAGTATAAGCCGCCTAGGTCATCTATGAAAATCTCTATCTACAGAGGTAATTTGCCGTTCCTCCCCTTATTTCGTCGCGATCATCAAACTTTCATACTTTTTGTCTCGTTTCTTACGTGTGTCATTTTTTGCTCAAGCTTAGATGAAGAACTGTAACATCGCTGTGGTACGTGACTTAGATTACGCGGAACAGTATTCCACACGTTCATTCTTTTATTATCTGGTTTATGTGTAAAGAATACTGGCATTTTTAATGTTATAGGCCACCACAATATACCATTCCCGTTTTTCAAGAAGACAATTACTTTTTTAATGTGAAAAATCCAAATTTCGAACCTTGTATAGGTACTTATTGTAAAAGGTTTATTTTTGATAAAAGAGATAGAAACATAACATAGACAGATGGGCTTGATTCGTACGAAGACTTAAGATTCTTTTGAAGTCATATTTCATGAGTGCAATCTTCAAAATGAAGTGGACGATTTGGAACTGTATGGAAAAATATCTCAAAGATCCCACCGCCGCGCTATGGGAACCCTCTTAAGAGAGCCATCTCATAAATGCTTTTTACAAAAGCATGCGGGGATGCATGTATTATACCTTAAATTGTAGCTGAATAGTTACTCTATTATTATAAATAAGATTCAAACCTCTAACCATTCGTATGGCACAGTTGAAATCATTTGAAGATAAGGAATAAAACAAATACAAAAACAACTTTGTAACTTTTATTTCTTCGATATGATTTTCTAGTATGAAAACAATAGAAATCATATAAGTTTTATCCCATTTTAGAATAAATATTTGGAACTTGTTGATGAAGCAAAAGAGCTCCTGAGTGACTACTAAGCTATGTTTTTATGTATTCTTGATATTTAAAGTAGGTACTTCATCTTATTAATCTATAAATTTATAAGAACATGCATGGTTAAATCTAAGAAATTAATACTTTTTTATTCCTTAATTTTTTATAACTATAATAAATAAAATGCGACTTATAAAGTGTATATTATTTAAAAGAATATCTATTTAGGTATACCCAGAAAAAAAATCAGGTAGATATCATCAAAAACACGGAAGTTATAGATTTATGATATGAAAAGGAGTCAAGGTTCCCATAGTGCGCCGCTTCGCGATCGCGTAAAGTTGTGCCCCGTATTTTTATTCGTTTTTGCAGTAAAAATGTCGCAAATAGCGTTGGAGAATCTTGACCATGAGTTAATAAAGACTGTAGAAAGTTTATCGCACAAAAAAGATGTTGTGGAAGCAAAGACTGATAAGCACAAAAAGAGCATCACACAATTATCAACATTAACATCACTCCTTATTGATAGAGAAAAAAGAACAAAAATGAGCACGTTTACCTTTAACATGGTACACAATAAAAAACACACTACACAATACATAATCGACAATCAATAAATCAAAAACAAAACCTTAGCAAGAGTATAAAAATGCAAAGAATTCGCGACCCCTAAAAAATCACAATCCGCAAAATTTCACTAAATGGTTTTAATTGAAACTGTCTCTAACAGGAATGAACATAAAGTCACAAATTATTACCCCTTTATTCTTTGGAGGAGTGATTCCGAAACAGATTATTGTACAGTTTCGATTGGATAGCTTCAACTATTGGGCATCAGGTAGGCCAATTGGACAAAGTCCAACATAAATAAACATCAAACTCAACAGCGTAAACTACGTAATCCGCTGGAAGCACGTGTTAAAAAATGCATAATTAAGCATAGACGCATTTAAATATAGAATACTGTAGGGTTTTCCTACTCTACATTGAGCCAATATAGACTAAATCCTCTCAGAGTGCAGATTTATAATATCCTCTAAAAATCTAAACGCGATAAATGATTTATTTAAATTTCAATGCCTCCAGTGAAAAACGGAATAAGAGGAGTTATGGCCTTTTGTTTTATTTGCACCATTAGCTTCTGCGTGTCCGATTACATAACATATCAAAAGGACGTCTCTCTAGCTGTCTCCTAACATCTTTTTTATTTAATTATTTATTTGCAAACAATGTAGGTACAAGAATTACATAGGTAATAAGTACATACATACCCCTTTGGGGTGCAGCAATTAATTATTATTAAACGTAATATTAAAATTGTAAAATTAAAAATAATAGCAAAAAATAATAATAATATTTAGGAACTAATACATATAGGATCTTAAAATTATCATTAATAAACTTTAGATCATAGTATTACATAGACTTAAAATTACTTATCTGAAACTGGACTCTTTTAGCTTATAGGAGAGTTCATGAAGTCTCCCACATTGTAATAACATTTACTTAACAAGAGAGACCTCAACTTGGTTTTAAACACGTTGTCACTATCTACTTTTTTGAGGATGTCTGGTATTTTGTTATAAATTAGTATGCATCTATATAGCGGGCTATCTCTAAACATTTCCAATTTTATTGCACTAAGGGCAAAACTCATTGTTTCTAAAGGCATAATTTTAGTTTTTTATGAGTCTAAAGGTACAAGTGCTCTCAACTCAAACAAGATGTATTGTTATAACCATAGAACAGTCACAGTTAAGGGAATAAGTCGTTTTATGTCTTAAAGTTTGTTAACATAAGACGTTTTATTATCGTTAAGCACTCATAAACAAGGACGCAACTAGAAAAAAAACCTAAAATAATATAGAAAATATTACTGAATATATAAACAATACACATCAAACGAAAGCTTGGATATATACCTAAAGCAGGAAATCATAAAAAGTACTAATAATAAAAACGAACAACCAATAATCAATAAAAATATGGTTTTTTGCCTCTCCTGAAAACTCGATTTTGAGTTTATTCCCTTTTTCACTGGAGGCACTGACTGATTTATTACAACAACAACTAACTATTGAGTTGTTATTTTTTAGTGACTGGCTAAAGAAAAACCTGAGTAAATCAAAACCAATTTTAATGAATAAATCAAATTTGTTGCCAAAATAGAAATGAATGAATCAGAAAACAATGGAATAGAAGTGAAATATACTTTGCAGGTGTTTTTTTGAATTTAAGGAATAACAGGTTATTGTTGTAATTACAGTTTTTGTAAATATTAATAAATTATTCAATGTTAAATAATAATTAAACGCAGGATAGTCTAAGTCGACTTAATTTACTTGCAAGAGTCATTACCAATTCATACAAGATGTCTACAGACGAGATAATTGCTCCGTATATTGCATACCAGAATTACGTGAGATTATTATTATTCATTACACAACACTACACACACGCGACATTAGTACAATTGGGTAATGTCGTGCAATGTCGATGTAGTTAAAACTGTCCAAAATATTATTAGTAGTACTTTTACAATCACACCCAACACTTCGCACCCCTCAAGGAAGAATGGCTAAAGAGCAGTTACGTCAAATAAATTTGTTGCAAAAGAAAACTATAACCCACATCCTATCCAATTATTGAAACTTTAGCGACCCATGTTATAGATAGAGTTACAAGAATTAAAGGAAATGTGGGTTAATATTTTTCTGTTTCTGATGGAGCTATAAACATGTTTTTCATAACATGCCACTCTTCCATGAGGGGTTCGACTAGATCTCCAATTAACTTCGTAAATATTGGCGTTGTATGATTTAATTGAATCAAAATTGAATCGACAAAATACACTGACTTATATCTAGGCATTTATTTCAAATACAGGATTGTTAGCACTAACTACATCTAGGGCTAAAGGCATAGAAAACCTTATTACTATGTACAACTTACAATATTTTAAACGTAAGGGAAAAGAATTTCAATAAAATATATATACTTACATAAAGAAGCCGTGGTAATCTAATAATGGTTTGACCCACCGCCTCTCAAGCAAAGGGTTCGAATCCGGGTTCGCACTTCTGAGTATCGCGGAATTCATATACGAAATTTAATTTGAAATTTACCATGAGCTTTTCTGTGAAGGACAACATCCATAGAAACCTACACGTTGCAGAAGATTCATAACCAGAGATGGCCAAGCGCCCGGGTTTTAACGCGGTTTAAATCGGGTTTTAAACCCATTAATGCCCAAATTCGAGGTCAGACACTATTTACAACTAATTATTTGTTGTAAATCGAGTTTTGTTCAAATTTAAAGATATTGTTACAAAATGTTTATTACTTTCTGATCTAGAAAGTCAATGTCAAAGAACCTTTTATTCCATAGGTAAAATAAATTTACACTTGAAAACGTCACATTTAAACTACTCGTTCACTACGTTGACTTCCATGAGAAGAACGAGCAAGAAAGTCTGGGGATTGCTCTTTTCAAGTAAACTTAAATGCTATGGAATACACTTTGAATCAAATTTGTGTGGAATCTAGGGCTAGACAATTCGATGTGCGTTTCTATTGAATCGGTTCGCTTGAAAATTGCATTAAAATAAATCGATACAAAAAATCGTTACATCGTATGCATTTGAATCGATTTTCGTATTCACCGTTTCCGCCCACGATCTTGGGCAGAAATTGATTAAAACCCGCTAGTGTTCACTGCTTACTTAATTTCCGTGGCAATTTTTATTAAGTATACGATTTTTTCATAGTGGAACGTTATTTGATACTCGAGTATTGTATCGTAAAATATTATTTAATATTTACACGATAATATACTGGCTAAAGCTGGAAATTGGGTAGTGAACACTAGTCCGAGAATGACCAATTTATAGTCTTGACCTGAACTACTTCACATATGATGTACATTTTGATATACACAGGGCCTTAGGAGGCTAATACGTACTTAAAGATCTTTTTAATTAAAATATTGAATTTCTATCAGAAAGTTTATTTACAGACAAACACGCTACGCTTAAACAAACATTTGAATAAGATACGACCGAAGCGTCTCTGCCAAGAAAAAACACTTTGTAAAATTATTCCCTACATAAACATTAATACTGGTTTTTCCATTTTTCCTGAAAATGAGGCATACTTTTTAGACTGTCAATTATTTAAGCCTTGCTTTTTTGATGTCTACTTATTACCAGAACGTCTACGTGTTAAGTAAGAGGAAAAATAAAAAAGTCTGAACTTACAAATGTTAATTTTGAATTTGTCTACATAAAGACACTTACTTATTAAAAAGTGTAAGAGTTTGTGACTCCTGGACCTTTGCCAACTTTTGTACCTGCGAACGAAAATATATGTTCAGTTGGAGTAATGGAAATTTCATTTTGGAACAAAATTCTAATTTCGTTTATTTACTAGGTATCGTTTGTTATTATGAGAAAATTTTAAGTGTCTGTAAACTTTGTCCGAATTTTAATCAACTTTGCTTTCACAAAATATTTCATAAGAATCTTTTAAGACTTTTCATTCCTATATCAAGAATTAATGAAACATGAACACATTTGAATACGCGGAAATTAGTTAAGATTCAAAATAAATACAAGTTTATTACCGTCAATTTTTCACCATCGCTTGAAATACAAAGTTTTCTATACAATATTAAAATATAGGACGCGATAAAAATACTAATTATATAAGAAGGTACATAATAGCGTGACTAAGCAAATTTACAGCTGTGCCTCGTTTCTCTTGTGATGTTAAAAAAATTGGGTTTCAAGAAATGTAGTTTTATCCCACAAAGGCGGCAAAAATTTGTTTGAAATATTCTTTAATGTCGCATAAGATACTACAGTTGCTGCCATTGTCACGCGCCAAAGTTTCAAGTTTAGTGTTTCGAATAAGATCCGGGTCACGAACAACGGCACCCGTAATATATACTAAATGTTTGAACAAGGTCGGCAACCGCTCCGATTTTGGCCTTCGAGAAAATCGTATTTCATTTTCAAACACGTTCTCAAACATCGAATGGATGATTCGCGTGTACCGTTCTAAAATCTTTAATAAATTCCGTCTAGTACATGCAAGGAAAATGAAAATAAGAAATTAATAATTTCCTCTTTCAAGTCCTACGTTGAGCAGTGACCGTTAAATACAAAATGTTACAAATGGCGCCCAACATGGGTAATTTTACAAATGATAAAACATTATATTCCTTATTAACAATACGACTAGTCAGAATTAAAGAAATATCTTTAAATATTTGATCATAATTTTTGCTGTTTCGTTGGGCAATCACATATCACGTCATCAATAAATGTGGCCTAAATAAAGTATGAATGCCGCAGCTAGATGTGACCCCGAAACACGTACATTTTAGCCCATTCTTTACCCTGACAGATATCTTTTTTGATAAAAATTATTTCAGGAATGCTTTTATTGCATGAAGACAAAAGGAATATTGGTGAAAATTGGTGTGACTAGCGGAATGTCATGTGACTTGGCAAAATCTGTTCCGTGATATTATTCAGATCGCTGTAATCGTACTTGTAAAGTAAGATGTGTACTTGCAAGTACACATTTTACTGCAATAAGAAATAAGAATATACATAATGTACGCAAAATATTTAGAAATAGAACAGAATAGACATTTATTGCAATGCCACAACACGTAGATACAAAAAAAAATTAAAAGACAAACGATCAAAACAAAAAAAATAAAAAGAATTAATAAGCAACATAAAAAATGCAAGGAAGAACATAAAATAAGATTAAATAGACAAAAAAACTATATAACGACTACAAATTGTACTGTTGTATTTTGTGCGGTTGTGGCGTATGCAAAAGGACTTCATTCACTTATGCCACAGCCATAATTGGCTGTAGCGCTGGTTTTCAATGATTCCTGAGTCAAGATGTGTGACGGACGTATGTGCCGCAAACTAAAATAGAATAAAATATTTGTACATGTGTTCTTTGCACAGACGGCAGCACATCAAGCTAAACATTAACAGATCTTATTCCATTGCTCTGGAGGCGATATTTGAACAAAAGATCGAAGCTCGACGTGCTGTTGACTATACATTGTGTTACTACTGTGTGTTATATTATAGATGGTAAATGTACATAAAGGTAGCAAAAAAATACATAATAAATCATCACGCCTGTCTCACACCAAGGTAAGAGAATGTGAACCTCCACCTGCTACACTCCTGACAAACCTCGTTCACCTCCTCCACTCCCATCAATCTCTTCATACATGCACGTTTGTTCTTGGTACTTTCACCCGGCCTTTTTTAAGAATAACTTCAATCTGATTGACATATACATATACGCCGAGTTCTCTCCCCGTGCCTCCATCCACATTCGCTCTATAAATTTGTGCTTTCAATCTCCCAGCATTCATTTTTTCTACATGATCAAAGCGTCAAAGAATCCCCTCTATATTTTGGTAAAACAAATCGTCAAAATGCGCTTCAGTATCAAGAAGCTAAAATTAATAACTGTATTGGTCGTGCAACTTTTAACTTTAGAGTAACATTTTTTTCATTAGCCCCAGGAATCAAAGTCCAATAAGAAAGACAGTTCCGTCATAGTTCAGAGGTCATTAAGTTTGTGACGCGTCACCAGGCTGATAGATGCGCCCTACTTTGTCACGATGTGATTGATGTGCACCTCGGTAGAGCTCTGCTCTGATATGGCGTGTCAAATTAGATGATGGAGCTGGGATGTGGCGATATGAGGTCTTGTGTGAGCTTTATGATTTCGATGGAAGAGTTTTTCATTTGGTTGATGGTGACAGAGATAATGTACCGGCTGAAATTGTATGCCGAAATGTTAAAATTTACGTAATTGCGCAGTTAAATTAAAAGGCAAATAAAACAGTATTAGTTTTTACGTTCTATCGAGTTCTTACGAGTATGTTTTCGCGATTGAGTACAATCACAAACAGAGTACCTACATCTCGACGACATGTTTATTATCAATCAATCTTACACTACATAATATACTTATTTTACTAACATACTATATCACAATGGGGCTTGTAAAGAACCCAAAACATTTGTTTATTTGATCAAGTTTCTTTTTCAATTACATTATGGTTGATAAATATCACTTTACACAACCTACAAAACAAATTGATAGTGCGTCCAGAACATACAAAAAAATTGTGTCAAAATTATTAATTAATAATAACATCGTCAACCCGTTATATTATATTCGTCGCACTGGTGAGCATGGGTCTTTTCTAAGGAGAGGGTTTAGGTCGTAGTCCGTCACTGCTGGCCTAACGTGAACTAATAATAAATAAGTTTTTTTTTTTATAATATCAAGTGACGGGACGAACAAGTAGTGCGCCTGGTGGTAAGCGTGTAGCTTACCTGTGCCTGTGCCTGTCCATAACAGGTGCAGTGCCACTCAGAGCTTTAAATCGCAAAAAAACTGAGGAGCACTGCCACTGCGCCCGTCACCTTGTAACATAAATTGACAAGTTCCATGTGCCTGTAATTTCACCAGCACCCTTACCCTTCTAAGCCGGAACGCAGCAATGCTAACATTACTGCTTGGCGGCAGAAATAGGTAAGGTGGCAGTACTTCCCTGGACGAACTCTTTTACAAGGAGCTCTACTGGTACTAAACGCTGTTATAATAATAATAATAATATACTAGATAACCACACCAATAGCCTGATTCTAAACTGGGAAATTCCCTGTTCTATAAGTACCGTGCCTGCAGCTCTAGTATTTATCTGAAAAATAGGGAGGGTGCTGCACGTGCACCCGGGCGGCACACCTAAGGCTAGCCTTACATAGAACCGGATGAAGTCCGTGCAAATGGGCTGATCTGGGGTTAGAAAGATGATCCCTGTACAAGCATGATCGTGCAGGTCATAGTGCCCTTCTCATATATCTTAAGGGTCGGAACGGAAGGTCAGTATAATCAAAACTAATGTTGAAAGATATGGTGCTGTACTGTGAGCACCAGAGCAACCGATATCAGTCCGGGGCACTTCCCAAAACACCCAGACCAATTTAGAAAGTTCATTTCCCAAATTATTTCATTTCATTCTTACCAGGAATTGAACTCGGGACCTAAACATCCAATGTCTACAATGTAAATCGTTGGGCGACAGTCGTCAAGTACATTAATTAAGTGTGATTTCGATGTCTGGTTTTGATTTTGAATTCACAACTAGACAAAGTTCCTGTTCGACCTTTATGCATGATAAGTTCGTGCTCTTAGTTGAAAACATTGATTTTATACTAAGTACAACTTAGTTAGTCATTTAAAGTTAGCAAAATGGCCTTTAGGTCGAAGTTATTATTAAATAAAGTGCTGTAACAAGTTTGTGAATATCACATACTTGAATTTTCCGGGTTCGTTGAAATGTTGAATTAATTATTATTTGACAAAATTAATCCTTATAGCAGTATGTTAATACAAGATTGTCTTTTAACAGGTAACGGCACGCCTGTCCACAGCAGGTGCGGAACCACTTAGAACTTTAAATCGCAAAGATCAACACTGCCACGGCGCCCGTCACCCTGAGACATAAGTTTACAAGTCCCATGTGCCTGTAATTTCACCAGCACCCTTTTTTTTTAAATTAAAGGGACCTTAATCTTGACCCCTACCTAGCCCTAGAGCAAAAATAGGATCTAACTTGAACGAGCTCGCCCAGAAGATAACTATTCAGTGGCACTTTAAATATTCTCGGGTTGTATGTGCTCGGAAACACAGTCGCAAGTCGAATTCCATTCCTGAGCTGTGCGCATACTAAAAGATGACGAAAATTGCTTAGTACGCCTGAAGGGAATATCAACCAAGTAAACGAGCGGGCGAGGGCGAGCGGGATGAGCTGATGGAGATTCTATTCTAATCTATTCTAAATATGTTCTGTAGGAAACCGACAGACTTAGAAACTTAGCGCCGGTGGGCTAAACTATGAAGTTAAGATTCGAGCTTGTCGTCGCCAATAAGTCTCCTGGCTCTGCGTTCAATCGAATCAAGAGCCTCAGGTTGGTACTACAGTGAGCCATCCCACAGGGGACTGCAATACCCTTACCCTTCAAAACTAGAACGCAGTACTTTCCTGGGAAAACTCTTTCACAAACTCCATTGCTACTATAATTATTTTTACCACAAATGTAGCGAATTTGATTTGTTTGATTAATTGATACAGTTTCAGAAAAAACATTTTAGATAAATTATTTTACTTAATATGTAAGGTAAAAATTTAAATCACGGCCTTGCTCATATTACACCATTTTTTTTTTCTTTCATTGTTAATTGAAATGCAAATACATTATGCAGGATTATTTGTAAAATACTAACAACCTGGTAAGACTATATGACTAACATCATAAACAAGAACTTTTGTTTCAATAACTTTTGTTCTCATCTGGCTGCGGTATGTACAGTCGATTCTCTAAGATTCCTTCTGAGGGCCATCTTACGCATTTATGATTGAAATTTGTATTTACGTTAAAAATCAAATCGCCTTAAAAGTTTCTCAAAACATTTTATACACGTTCACTAAAGTTGCAATAGTGAAGTGTATGGCCTTAGATGTCTCGGTTATAGTTAATTAAGTTAGTTGTAGTTAGGGGTGAGTTGATACACAATCGCAAACGCAAATAATCTCAGTACAGAGTATTAAAAAAACCGACCTCAAAAGTTCGTGAAATTGCATCTATTTGCCAAGTTTTATTGAAATCGGTTACCGGAAAATGTGCGAAAGCGGATTCATTCCATAGTTTGCCACCCTTAGAAATGGAAAATGTTCTTCAAATTTAAATGGGACTATTTCTGAGGTATATCCTCTTTCGAATCGAAGAATCATCAAAATCGGTTCACAAGTTTCGGAGTTATTGCGTACATACAAAAAAAAATAAACAACAGACAGACGAATTGAGAACCTTCTTCTTGTTTAAAATCGGTTAAAAATGTAAAGATTTAATGAACGTTACGTCGAAAATACACAAATTATAATGAATATGAATGCGATGAATCGTGACTGCTTAATAACATCAACTAAAAATATATTGAATTAAAATAAATTGTATACGCCGAACGTATGCCGCAAGCTCAACACAAAAGGAACCTTGTACGTAAATGGCACAGAAGCCGTACCAAAATGTATCTTACAGCTCACAGGTTAAAGATGAAATTTGTTTAACACTCTTCACACTTATCTACCCAGAATCAAATGGTCAGTTGGCGGGTCAGATATTATAGAGTATCGACTGTACACTGAGGTCAATCTTTTCACGCTCACTTTATAAATGTGGATATATTTTATTAACATGCATTCTTCCAGTAATGTAACCAAACCATTGGAACTTTTCCATTTTCTTACTACATCGTCACCGTACATGTATTAACTACTTCATCTTTCAATCCACAACGTTCTGTCATTCTGTCTCCAAGTAACCTTGAAGACGTAACTACGTCACAAATACCGCGTGAAGCTTTGGTTTCTACCACACTCATCCTACTTCTACATATCTTCTGCATTATATCCACCAGTCACTTCTTCAAATCACTATGGCTGATAAACAGTCAGCTGTTTTGATATGTTCTGACTTCCCATAACAATCCAGTTAGTAATCAAATCCATCAGCATGTACCTACAAACTCACAATGCCCCAGATAGTGTGACAACATAATCAATTTGTACTTTTTATCACACACCGTGTATATTTGTCCCGTTCTATCTTATCACTTTCATATGACAGCCATACGATGATCGATGCGAGCATATTTCCTCTGAAAAAAGTTGATTGATACCTTGTATATTTTTCTGAATGGTACTGATCTTATTTCCTTTTTATATTATCGTGGACCTTGGCATTTATAATAACGAAAGTAAACATATTTTCAAACATAAAAGCAAAACAAAAAATGCACATAATATGAAAAGAGGCAAAGTTTCGCACAACGAACAAGGTGACAAAAATAACGTAGCCGTCGAAAGATACAAAACTGTACAGCGCAGCTAGGTGAGAATGGGAAAGGACATATTGGACGTTTTTTCTCTTTAATGAATATACTATAAAAATTAATAGGATATTAAAGAATCACTGAACTGCCAAATTAGTATTTTTTTCTACTCCTGTAATTATAATTTCAATCAATCTGTCAATTATAATTTCATAAACCATAACACAAAGGCGCTGTTTTAGTTCTGAATCAAAATTCTATTGTCTATAGTACTGTACGCCACTGAGCTGAAAATTTTCATCAAAGTTCTGTACACAGAACTATAACGAGTTTCGAAAAAATAACGTCGTATTTTTGCTCATTCAAATATCAGTTAGGACGCTACTCAAATGCTATACTGCCACCTGATTGGTTAAATTAGCTTAAGTCTTGCAACCGGGCAATAAATCTTTATAAAAAAATGATTGGTTAAAATATGTGCGTTACTTGGCCAGTTGTATTTTATCTCTTTGGTTTTATGTTTTGTAACGTTTGTTTGGCTTTCGTCTAAATATATGAAGAGGCTGTATGGTGGAACCTTTGACTACCCTAATAAATGGTTTAAAATTTATTTAAAAAAAATTGCGTTTGTTGTCATGGATTGTTAACAAAATATACAATAAATATTGGTTCTGTTTCATTATTTTATTTACTCTTAACAAAAGTATTGTATGCTATTACTACATAATTACTTTACTTTACTTAGGCTATGAGGCTAAAGAACCCTCATTATGCAACGATTGCATAATAGTAGTTTATGTGACTGTCACATAATGAAAGGTTTTAAATACTAGGGGTTTACGAATCGAACTATAGGTGAGTTTCATAGAAATATAGATACCGATAGAAATAGATTTCTCACTGATGGCGCTACGCCAAAAAAGTCGTTAAAAACCAAAAGAAACATCTGCAACAAGCACGTAAAGAAATTCGTTAGGTCCACTGACTCAATCTGTAGTCCAGTTGATGACAACGGTAACCGCGACTTGGCAAACAATCGCTGGTTCGAATCCACCCGGAACGAAAAATTTTTTTCTAAGTGTTTGATTTTTGTATCAAAAATTAATTCAATTAACCAATAAACCCAAAACCGAAATTAATATTTTTTACTAAAACAAATCCCGAGACAATAAATATCCCTCGTTAACATTTTAACTTAATTACAGGCTACTCAATCTTTTTCTCTTGAGGACTAACGTAATAGGAGGTAGGGATGTCCATAAATCGAACAATGAAATAATAACATTTTGAAGCACGCGTTTTAAAAAGGTTTTTTTTTGTTTCCAATAGCATGTATCTTAATTGTTATATTTATTTTAATAAAAATACTCCACTAGTTAGTTGTTATTATTGATACAAATATCGAACAAACAGAAAGAAAAACTCTTTCGTCTGGACAAGAACCAGCGATTGTTTGCCAAGCCGGGATTACCGCTGTCACCAACTGGACTACAGACTGAATCAGTAGACCTAACGAATTTCTCTGTGCTTGCTGCAGATCTTGTATTGTCTTGTCAATTAAATCATGATATTCAACTTCATGGGGTGGGTTATAAGTTTAATTATTCTGGAGGTGATGAAAAGAGGATGGATGGATTGTGTGAAAGATGACATGGATGAAGAAGGTGTGAATATGGAAATAACGGCTTATAGGGTAGAGTGGAAGAAAAATACATGTTGTGCCAACCTCACTTAACGTGGGATAAGGACAGGAAGAAAAAGAAGAAGAAGATTCAATTTCATAAAACAATTTCATAAAACCGATTACCTAGTAATAGTAGACGCAATGTCGAAATGGGTGGAAGTATTCCACATGGCGAGTACTACTACGGGAGCGGTTATTGAGAAACTATGTGAGGTATTCAGTTGGTGGAGATTACCAAAACAAAAGGGCCACCGATAATGGTACGCCATTTACGAGTAATGAGTTTAATAATTTTACAAAGAACAATGGCATACACCACATTTTTACAGCTCCATACCAACCCGCTTCGAATGGGCTAGTCGAAAACGCAGTAAAGACTCTTAAAAAGGTAATAGAGAAAGCTATTCTAAGCAACCAAAGCGTAGATAGGGCACTATGTACTTTCCTATTACATTACCGAAATACACCTCCCTCGACCACCAACGAGAGTCCGGCTAGGTTATTATTAGGAAGGCAATTACGAACTAGGCTAGATATATTGAAACCGGATAAGGAAAACGCAGTATCGAAGTCGCTGCAACGGCAGCAGGAATGTACAGGGGGGTTGATAGGAGTGTGAATCCAGGGGAAAGGATTTGGAATATTCAATACCTAAGAGGGGAAAAGTGGGCTCCGGGGCAAGTAGTGGAGTGCCTAGGACCAAATAATTACAAAGTAAACACATAGATCAAGTAAAACGGAGATTAAATAGACAATCACTGGACTATCCCACATCGAATTTAGATTCAGATCTGGGGTCTAGCACAAATCCGGAATCAGAAGGTAATAAGGAACCAGCCGACTGATCATTGGTGCGGGAACGGTCGGAACGTTCATCTGGGACAATGGTTCCGCCAATAAGTGGAACTCAACAGTATGTGTCACCACCGCGAAATAACGAGGTTATCACTGAAGGAGGTTCGCCGGAGTTTTTCGACGCCCTGCCGGCCGATTCACCACCGCCACAGAAATTACGTCCAGTTAGGCAGTGTAGAGTTAAGAATGTACCTAATTATAAGATCTAGATAAGGCTTAGTAATTATTATATTGTACAACTACTCTTAGTATTGTATTCTTTAAGGTTTAATAAACTTTAGCGGTCGAGTTTGTTAATTAGTTATGAGGTAATTAAGTGTGGAATAATGTAATGTAGGAATTAATAATTTTGTATTTGCGATGTAGTCTCAGTTCTGTAATAAACGAGCTAGCGAACAGACGTGTTTCTAATTGCCTCCTCTAATACCGAATATCACAGAAATCTATTGAAATTACGTTGTGTTCAATTATTATTCCCCATTTTTATGAACAAAAATAAATAAAACAAGCTGAGTCTTGATAGTCACGTTGTGAATTCGGAACCATAGTCCAGTGTCAACTGTTACTTTCGCCAAGGAGCATATAGATGGCACTGTTATAATTTTACGAAATAAACATCGCGTATTTTTTTTACGAGAAATTATTTCCTATGTGCTATTAAATAAAAAATAAACAAAATATTGAAGAGATATATTTAAATAAATAAGTTCAACTTAACTTTTAATCATTACAAATCAATATTAAGACAATAAAACTGAAAATAATATTGTTTCCATTGCATCCGTGTAACTATTTTAAGATTGCTAAATTTGACATAAGAGCAATATTACTTTAATGTCATAGTACGAACTGAGTGAATGAATAGTCACAAAACTGCCAATAAAACATCATAGTTTTAACATTACAAATAAGCTTACTTTAAGCGCGTTATGGTACGAAAAGTCAATGTAAGGTTAAGTGATATTGTTTTAAAAGGCTGTGTTAGTCCCCCTGGTTGAATGAAGAAAAAACTTTCATAGATTTCTCACAGGCAAAAAAGCTATTAAAATCTCTAAGAATTTAGTTTATGGCATTTTTTGCAGAGCTACCTGAAACCGTTTTTTCTTTGATACTGCAACGCAGCCCAGTACGCCTAGTATCAAAGAAAGTAAAAGAAAAACAGCCATAACAAGTAAATATGAGATTCTGAGTTGAATAAATAAGGTTTTTGTTATTTCAATACAGCTTCGAATGTTTTTTTCTTTGCTATTGTAATATCTGTAATTTGTTCTGAACATTGAATTACAAATCCGTAATACAAAAAGAATTTTTATTATAAGAGTTAAACGTATCTCGTTTACCCTAGTTATTTAATTTCCTGTTCAATGCATAAAGGAAAATGAAAGAAAACTATCGCCTTAGCATCGTAATATGGTATTTAGAAATAGACGCTAGCCAACGGCTATCTATACCTAAAACTTATGTTTTTTTCTTATATGAATTACCTGATAAATCCCAAGTAAATTTTAAAAATAATTGATGAAACATTAATGATTTTTTTGAATAACATTTTTTTTGTAATAACTGATTTGCGATTCTATAGGCGTCCTCTACGTGAAACAGATCCTTTCGTCGTGCTGTATCACAAAATATTGGTTAGTTCAACATCCCAAGAACTACCAAATCTAGCTGAAGCCCGTGCGCGAGACACGGTATGAGACCGTGGGACATTAAGATCTGGCCTCTGTGATAGCACTCGCCCTATCCATCAATTCAGAATACAACACTGATTATTCTGACCTTTTACCATAATTCAAATATTCGACGGGACGAACTAGTCATGCGCCTGATGGTAAGCTACATGCCTGACCATAACAGTTGCAGTGCTACTCAGCTCTTTAAATCGCAAAGATCTGAGGCGCACTGCCACTGCGCCCGTCACCCTGAGACATAAGTTGACAAGTCCCATGTACCTGAAATTTCACCAGCACCATTATCAAAACCGGAACGCAATAATGCTGACATTACTGCTTGGCGGTTGAAATATATAAGGTGACAGTACTTCCTTGGACGAACTCTTTCACAAGGATCTCTAATGCTACTAAAATATAAAATATCTTAGGGGACCAGACGCAGGCGGGCATTTCACCCTTAAGTTATGAATATTCCAAGGATTCTTCTGAAACGTTTCGCATGCACATTTATATGGCGAACAGCTATATAAATGTGCATGCGAACCCTGAACGATGTAACTAGGACCTTTTCAAGGCGAGAGTGAATAGGCATTATTTAGGTGTGCATGCTCCATCGTTATCCTTTTGGTCACTTTCCGTAGGTGAGATGAAGGTGAAATGAAAAAACCGAAAAAAAAAAGCTATCCCAGTAGAGAGAAGGTACTATTCAATATAGCTTATAACAAAAACAAATCATATTAACTAAAGCAAATGTCAGCAAACCCTGTTTGAAACAACAAACTCTATTTCCTGTAGTCGTAACAGGATTCGCATGTAAGTACTTTCTGCGTTAGGAGCACATGCAACTTCAAACTTCAGTATTTCTTTGTAGTCAGCTTCCTTCCCTATTGTACCATGAGTAGCAAGACGTTTGCGATTTCATCATAGATTTTATACCCTTAAAGTATCTAATTAGTTTATGAGCGACTGAAAACAAAAAACAGATGCTTATGAAGTGGATCTAATTGAATCAATCTCAACATGTGTCTGTGTTAACAGATGTCTACGACAGTAATCATCTGGCAGGGGAACTTCAGCATGTACAACAAGTCCTACAAGCGAAGAATAATGCCGCAGGCCCCGTTTGAAACCACCAACAGTCAAGTGAAGACCTACCATTTTACCTTACGTGAGAGGTGTTACAGACAAGATCGGAAGAGTCCTCAGGCGTGCATTTATCAAGACCCATGCCAAGCCGCTGAGGAAGATTTCTCAGTTCCTGAAACCCGTGAAATGTAATATCCCCTTACATGATGCAGGAGTTTACAAGCTTGACAATTGAAATCTAGTAAAGGATGTGAGATGTCGGAGTCCAACTCGCAGCCTTGCGTAAAAGCTTTGTCGGTACCTCAGCAGCGTGCGCGACTGGCGTGGAGGTGTACCGCGTGCTATGCGCGCCGAAAACTGCTGTGTCCGCACCCGTCGCGCCGCATCGAACACTTGCCGTACACATCGGCTCACGGTCCCACTTGTGGCTACTCTGTGGGGAGCTCTGTGTATCAGCAAGATCGTCCCCTGACGTCCAGTTGTCTTATTTTGTGTTACCAAAATATAATGTTTGAAAACTGCGACAAGGCAAATGCTTGGATCCTCTCTAAAATATGGAAAATTTAATGTGGCCTGTACGCGACCAGGCGCACACGTTTTGATTAAATCAGATATTGCAATTTTAATCGGAATATCTGATATTTGTATGTCTTTCATTATAATCAATGCCAGTTTGTACGCGGTGTGCAGTACAAAGTGCAAGTAAAATAACATGTTTTTTCCTAAGTTTTTCAAGAGGAAGTTCTGTGTTGGGAAACCACATTGAAACTAATGCGAAAACGACTTGGGGATTCCAAGTATTACTATACTTTGGTGCACTGGGTTTCAACCTAAATGCGCCCTTAAGTAATCTTTTTATGCGTCTGAGCCTGTTTCAGGCTATAAATGAGATAAAGCAGCCTATTATTACTGCAAAATTTCCACCAGAGCTTTACGGACACATTATATTGTCTAATCGTATTTTAAGAAAGAGAAGCTAAGGGTAAAGTCATCGTCCCTTATCGGACTCCGCGGGAGGCGAAGGGCGCGCTGATAACGGCAGAAAGGGTAAGGCTGGTGTGCAATCAATGAGGCCGCCTGCAATAAGATTTAATAATGATTCGCTTGAGTTAAAACACATCACGTCGGAAATCGACAGGATTTGCAGCAGGAGGAACCATGGCTGAGAAGGCCAATATGGAAAACCAAGAGTACCATTTGCTTGGTCTTCAATAATTTTGTGTATGCATTTCAATAATAAAAAGAAGGGTGGGAACGCGTAGAAAAAATATTTGAATTCTGTCATGTTTTTGAAGAGTTAGAAATTTTTGAATTTCCAGTAATTTTGTATATAACCAACCGTATTTAGTGGCTAGGCAAGGTGAGATGAGAACACCAATCAATTGAGCGTACTCCTGTATGTTACATCGGGGTAACCTCATTATTTTTAAAGTAAGTGGTAAATTTTTTGACGTTTTTCTAAAGGTAAACTTATACTTAAATTTCATGAATCAAAATTGAAACTTAGAAATTTACAAACTTGACATGGTTGTAACACAGACTTGTCGTAATTAACGATGAAGCCTAAAAATTGCAGTAAGTTAATGGTTACTTTAACATTATTGATGCATCGTCATAATCAGCTGCTATACAACAAATATCATCTAAATGTACCGCGGAATCCTTGTTGTCTCAAATGTGTTACAACTTCTTGCATGATTTTGGTAAACACTTTCGATGCTGTGGACAAGCCGTATGCCAGAGCAGTAAATTCACAGGTTTCAATTTCATTCGAACCACAAGGTAAATACTGAAATCTGTGGTGCTTTCGGTCTGCTTCGCAGATAGATGTCAGTGAATACACCTCTTTCAATGTGAGGTATCAATTTTGAGACAATTCGATAATCCTCCATTTTAAAATGAGTTTTTGTTACAAATTTGTTAAAGAACGTTATGTTCAATATGAAACGACTACTACCGTTGCGTTTTGGGGCTAAAAAAGTACTAGAAATGTTAACCCCGACGTAAATATATTTGAAAAAATACTTTACATATTAGTACTGTAGCCTAGGGGGTAGTAAACAACACGCAAATTATCCTAACAACAACAACATTTCCTAACACACATATGATATGGCGATATACCATATGGAGGATTCCTAATAATTAAATAAATATATTTTCCTTGAATGCAGACAGTTCTTGTTCACTTAGGAGGGTGACCACGAACTATGCACACACACACAGGACAATATAACCATCAAATAAAAAATAAATAAAAAGTAAATTATATCTATCCAAGTCGGTAGTCCATCTTCTCCTCCCGTCCTTCTAAGTCTGCATTTGCCGGAAAATAACAACTTCGGCAAAACATGTTCGTCACAAATAGTTCCATATGAAAAACAAATACAAAAGATTAATTAACCTACTAGAAACTAAAAAACATTAAATTACCTCCTATAGAACCTTTTCATTCTATTCACATGGACTAGATCCTGCCAACCCGATCTATTCCTATTTACACCTACTCTCCTCACAATATAATTAACTCTACTCAACCGATCTACTACCCTAACTTCTGCATATCATATCTCCTAGATATCAATGCAACTCTAATTT
Source organism: Hyposmocoma kahamanoa (assembly GCF_003589595.1). Lineage (NCBI taxonomy): Eukaryota > Metazoa > Arthropoda > Insecta > Lepidoptera > Cosmopterigidae > Hyposmocoma > Hyposmocoma kahamanoa. The sequence continues at coordinate 5,236,027 of NW_020653711.1, forward strand.
TCGCTTCTGTTCCGATTGTATATTACCTATATATTCTTTATGCGAATCTATCAAGGCTGCTCGTTCCATAAACTTGCCTTGTAAATTCTCCGCAACACTTACGCGTACAGGTTTAAAAATGTCACTTTCCGAATTCTATTTTATATTTACCTTCGGCAAAACATATTTATTCTTATTTTCATATAAATTACACTTTTGACACAATTGACCCGTCTTACGACTTACGTCAACTTTTTCTTTATTCCCGGCAAAACTGAAGAATTTATATACTCCGAACTATTTAGCGAAAAGTTATCAAAATTTTTTAATACCGGTTTGAAAGAAGGCTTTTCTTTCTTTGACCCAATATCTGTCATGGAATTAGAAGAAATTTTGTTGTCAATTTTCAATTTTGACAACTTTAAATTATATTTCTTCAAAATATCTTGGCCTAAAATAAGATGTTCCTCAACGTCCTGTACAACCAGCAACCTTGATGGAAATTCCTTTCCATTAATCGTCAACGACACTTTGGTGGACGTCTGCACTTTTATTGGCGTTCCGTCCACTCTACGCAATGGAAAACTTGGAGTATCAACAATCTGCAAATGTAGCCTTTCTGCAAAACAACGAGAGATTGTTGAAACCGAAGCACTAGTATCCACCAACGCCTCGCAACTTACATTATTGACAAAAACAGATACAAAAGGTGCTACCTTTCTAGGCCCTATCTACACTAAAACTATCAATTGTATACAAATTTCCTAAATGTTCAGCTGCGCCTTGCTGACATCCACGTTGAGGAGATCCCGACGAAGATCCACTAGCATGTGCCCGTGAATACACTTGACGTGGCGTATCCTGCTGCACAATTGGTGCTCGTGGCACTTGATATTCCGACTGTTTAGACTCGGGTCCAACTATCGGTGTAGAGTCACCCTGTGTTTGCCAACAGTGAGAGTGCTCCTCCATGTGACAATATACTGGCAATTCAATATTTTGTCGACTCACATCATAACTGTGATTAAATATATCTTCTACTTGTATAATTGTTTTTCTCAACTCCTCTTTCGACAAATACAAATTACTAGCCAGCATCCATTGAAAATTGAGTATCAAAAATTTCAAGAAATGTCTAATAAACTGAACATCTTGAATATTCGCTTTCGTTGCTAACTTATCTAAACTATAAAAATAACTTGTCAGCGATTGGTTAGGCCCCAGTCGCCTATAATAAAACTCTCGGGCATAATCTATCTGTGAGGGAAATTCCTCTTTTAGCTTCTGTGCAATTACATCATACGTCGTGTATGAAGAAAAATACGTTTTGTACCATTGTAGAGCTGGCCCCTCCAAATACAATGCAAACACGTATCTCTTATGCACATCAGACCAATTATTTCATACGCTGATGGCCTCAAATTGATTCAAAAACTCATCTACGTCGTTGAATCTGTTAAGCCTTTAGCCGGTATACAATACATATTCTCTTCTTGCACTTTTCACTGGTATCAATTATAAAACAATATTAAATATAAAAATATAAACTACGACCTTATGTACAATTTCCTGGAGGTTTTTCGTAAAAACATATAAAATTTTTTCACATCGGAGTTTTCTTCATTGGAATTTTTCCATCATTCTCCACCATTTGTAGGCTTGCCTCCACCATTTGTAAGCTTAGTTATATTATATATCTCTTCCATCAAAAAATAAAATATAAAAAAAATTTTACATTGGAATGTTCACGTAAGGCGATCGTACACCATTTGTAAGGCGATCTTCACCATTTGTAGCCTAGGGGTAGCTCAGGTTGCGTAGCGAGAGGTAGGTACTTTATAAATATAAACTGGGATGAACTTCAAAATTAGATATTTATTGTATTTTTCACATATTTACTTATGGAGGCTACTTTTAGATCTGCCAAGATGTTCTTTTTATCATATTTTTTAAACACATTCTAAATACAAATCTATATTCACTCAGCCAGTACTTCTACTCATAGAATAGAGCCTAGATTACAGTAAGTAGGTATTAATATTGTTGAAATTAAAATCGACTTGCAGTCGATTTCGTTATCGTGGTCAACTCGCAGTTAACCCCGACGAAACTTTATTTAAAAAAAATATTTACTATTATTAAACTAATATTGTTCAAATTAAAATCAACTCGCAATCGATTTCGTTATCGTGGTTAAATCGCAATTAACCCCGACGTAAATTTTTTTTTTAAATCTTTACATATTGTATAATATTAGCACGTAGGAACTAATATTGTTCAAATTAAAATTGATTCACAGCAGATTTCGTTATCGTGGTTAACTCGCAGTTAACACCGACGTTATTTTATTTAAAAAATTCTTTACTTATTACCCTGTTACCACGTAGAAACTAATATTGTTCAAATTAAAATCGACTCGCAGTCGATTTCATTATCGTGTTTAACTCGCAGTTAAGCCCGACGTAGTTTAATTTAAAAATTATATGTTACTTATTAGCACGTAGGTACTAATACTGTTCAAATTAAAATCAACTCGCAGTTGATTTCATTATCGTGTTTAACTCGCGGTTAACTCCGAGGCAGTTTTATTATAAATCATGTAAAATGCACATGTTAATATATGTATCTGTTCGGATTTTCATCCACTCATGTTCGATTTGGTTATCGGGGATAACTCGCAGTTAACCCTATGTTTTATTAAATGTAGGTTAGATTCACATTTGCGATGTATGAAAGTGAACATTTATTATAATTGCGAAAGTAGCAAGTAGTGCTATTTGATAAAAATGAATATTTTCATTTTTTATTGTCATTATTTATGAACGTAGAAACCTAACCTTGATCAGTGTCCGACTCGTCCGATGATATTATGATCCTATAACGTCGACGATGTTTGGCATCTGTATTATCCAAGTATTTCAGTATACTTTTATAATATTCCATTTTTTCTAAGTTTGTTCGCTTTGGCATTTTAACGGAGCTGTGGAGGTGTCCTTGTTGCGACACACGAAAAAGGAATAAGGAGAGAAAATAGCGGTTGATGCCTGGTAAGGAGTGTCAACGTCAAAACATTTTTTTTTTCTCTAAAAACCGTGCGGTAATGCCTGGCATGTTAAGGAAACTACCTGGCTAAATATTATATCGAGAATGAAGCGACGAAATATAATTATATTCAAAAACACAGTTCAATTGGAAAGTCACAAACAAAAATTAGTAACAAAATTGATACAAACATGAGAATAATTTTTGAAACGAAATTTGCATTCTAGAACAACACAAGAAGCTACGAATAAATTTGTTTAAAAAAAATGTCGATTTTCAAGTCGAATGCACGTCGAGTGATGTCCCGTAGTCGACATGTCAACGAAATTGTCTAGTCAAAAATAATAGACAAGTCTTAAGAATAGGGGCGCTCGACATATTGTCGATTTTTCTACATATTTGTACGGACAATGGCACATCAAACGACACATTTTTGTTCGAAAATCGCCTATAACGCAACGGAACAAGATACGTCAATGTGTAGATTGATGTGCTGGCGTGGTACGTCGACTTATTGTCTATCACGAGAGAATCAAGCCCCTGGATTGTTTATGCGGTGTGATTCAAAAGATGGCCCATCTCAAATCGCACCTTAACACCTGTAAGTTTGAGGATTTAATAGGCACTACTAGTGACGCGGTCGGGGCGTGACTAAGTTCTGGGTAAAATAAAGGTAAGTAGTATTATAGTGTATGCCATCAATACGATAAGAAGAAAAAGAAATGTTGCTGCAGTGTTATTAGTTATAAAAATAAGGTATAACATAATTTTAGATTTTTTAAGTTTATTTTATATCTCGATGTTTTACTATATTGATATTCAATTTATTTTTGTGAAATTACTTCACTAGTTTGTTGTAATTATTAATAACAAAGATCGATGAATTACATCGAATTTTAAATACTATAAAAAATACAATGATAGCGTCATCTCTGGTCAGGCATGGTAGCCGTAAAGGTACCTCTACGGCTAAAAAGTCGTTAAAAACCAAAAACAAAGATCTACAAGAAGCACAGAAAAACTCGCAACGTCTGTTGGTTCGTTACGTGGCTTAATTGGCAGAGCATTTGGCAGGGATTCCCTGCGGGTGCTGGTTCGAATCCAGCTGGGCCGAACGAGTTCTACTTAAGTGTTCGGTCTTTGTTATTAATAATTATATCATTTTAGTTGATAACATTTAATTTTATTAGTAATTATGGCTAAATAAAGTAAGTCAGTCGGTAGAGCACTATGGGTATTTACTATTATAAAAAATGGGGCAAAGAGACATTACACAGATAACACAACGTAAGTAAATACTTATAACAGGAACTAATACAAAATTACAGCAGAAAAGACGCGCGCAAATGAAAAATTACTTCTAACTGCAACCAGTGTTAAACATGGACTCTTGGATACTAAATGGCGCGCGCGGGGGTGCGGGTCGGTAATCATGCCTAAAACGGAAGTTACCGGAAGTGCTTTGGTTATTACCTATATTTGGTAAATTAAACTGATATTTGGGCAAAACAGGGTCGATGGCGAGAGACGCCATCTACATTCACAAAGACTAATCTACTTCGTCGACCATGGGTGGTCATCGCGATAAGGGTAGTACGCTTCGGGCGCAATAGATGGGATTAACATGCTAGACAATTGTAATTCGTTGTACATCAAAGCTATTTAATTCTCTAAAACTCTACATCACTCAAACTGTACTCAGACAACATAGGTCTCTAAAATATGATCCAAATATTTCGAAGAGGAGAAGGAAAGACATTGTGGTACAAGTACCTAAAGTAAATACAACATTTGCAAACAGACAATTCAGCAAACGATCGGCCCATTTGTACAATTTAATTAACAAGGAATTAGAAACATACGCCAAAAGTTATAGAGACTGCAAAAAAGTTATATCAAAATGGCTACAGTCGAAATCGTATGAGGAAACCGAAGATCTATTAGAACACTTGCTTTAAAAACACTACTTTCCTAATCTATGGCAACAGGTTAACACACATACACACACCCCCCCCACACACACATACATACATACATACATACATACACACACTCACACTCACACTCACACTCACTCACACACACACACACACACACACACACACACACACACACACACACACGCACGCACGCACGCACGCACGCACGCACACACACACACACACACACACACACACACACACACACGCTTTTTCATATACAAATGCACACACATACTTTTTAAGATTCAAATAAAATTTAAAATTAGAAGTTAAGAAAATTGAAAATTGTTAAAAAAAAATTGTTTTGTTTTTGTCGATGTTTGGAAATGTAAAAATTAAACACTACGTTAAGTATAAGTTAAAAATGTTAAATATGCATTTATAGCTATGGAAGAGCGGTGCCTTCTGACACAGGCTTGATAAGCTTAATAGGAGGTACCATCCACTGTTAATGTAAAGTTAATTGGAAATAAACATTTATTATTATTATTATTATTATTTAATGGTCCAATGAAAAAATAAATAAAGAATTCCGTTTTGCAATGTCGTTGATACAAAACGATATAATTCAAAATGTTACACGAAGACAGCTTAATGACGCATACTGTCCATTTGTCTTGCTTTTGTTGTGAAAAAATATGACCCGAAAATCTAAATAAATCTTAGTCATTATTCATGTATGTTATAAACTAAACGCGTAAATCTCTACATTAATCTTCACTTAAATGTGTTTTTAGACTAAAATTAAAATTAGATGGTACTTATATAATCAATTTTAAGTGACAACAACAGCGAGGAACAATCAACCAACGTGAAATACTCCATAGCGAAGATGAGATAGAGGCACCGTTCCCCTCGCCTCTACGCTTTGTGGAATAGAAAGCGGGTCACGTTTTGTAAGATACATCCATCACACTCCATTGCAGTTTTTGTTAAAAAAACAATACGTAACGCCGACGGCATGTGGATTTAAACGACGAAAAAATGAACCGTGTGATCAGCGATTTGGTGACAAACAAATAATGGGATTGAATATATTTATTTGGAAGAACGCCGCGCCGAGATTTTTTCTAAGTATTCGATCTTTGTTTAATAATTATAACTAGTGGAGTTATTTCAAAAAAAAAAAAATATTATGGCGGTGAAACACCCTAAACTTCAATAAAAACTTAATTTCAATTAAAAAGTGACATCTCTAATCAGCGGATGGTATCTGCAAAGGTACCTTGCTGAGTAAAGAAAAACTTTCATTATTTTTCTCATAGATGGCGCAACAACAAAAAAGTCGTGAAAATCAAAAACAAAAATCTGCAAAAAACACATGGAAATATGCCCGTCGGTTCGTTCCGTGGCTTAGTTGGCATAACGCCTGACACGGTTTGCTGGGAGACGTTGGGTCGAATTCAACGGGATCAAAGTGATTTTTTTCTGAGTGTTCGATCTTTGTTTAATAATTATAACACCTATGCTTTCCTTATTGTTCTGTGGTTTCCTCTAATTCAGCTAAAAGGCAAAAATAGTTACAATCGCTATACAATACCGAAGCAATCGCAAGTTAAATACATTGGTAAATTGGCGAATATAAACGAAAGGAATTTAACCCGCTTGTGCAACATGCTTCATTTATTTATTTGAAGAATATTTAGTACTTGTGTTTATGCGTATTATATTATCCCAAGATTATATAAGATATTATCCCAATTTCTTAGAACAAATCGATGAGGATCGTGTTAATGATCTCTAGTAACGTTCGGTATACATAATTATAGTTAGATATACTCAACAAATAATTTTATTGAATACATAGGGCGCACTGTAAGTTTTCGGAACTGGCCACTTACATAAACAATATTTAAAAAGTTATTACAACATTTGAAAATGGAACTCTTTGGCTGTAGAATACAGTTTGTTTCATCTGACTGTCACATTTGTTTTTACATTGTGGCGTCATTTTAGAAATTGGTTTTCTACCTCACCATGGATTTAACTCGTAAAAATTTTCGTAGTATGATTTTCTACGACTTTAAGTCCAAGTTAACAGCTCAGCAGAGCTTTGCTCGGCTTCAAACTGCGTTTGGTGATGAAGCACCATGCAAGACGACTATTTATAGCTGGTTTGGTATGGTGTGTTTGGAATTCAAACGTAGTCGTGTGTAAAAGATGTAAAAGATGTTGTATAATAAGCTCATTTTATTGAAAGGACAATAATTTCAATATTTGAAGTCGATTACAAATTAAAGTCTTAATTTTTTTAAGTAATCAACATTTTTGTAAAAACAAGTAAAATAAAGGATTAACTACCTTATTCTAGTATTTGTCTACTACTTATATTAATATTACGATTACTTGTAATCAACAAATACTTGAACAAAAATTATTCTATTTAGAATCGATTCTTTTAATGGAATACGCGTAAACAAACACGCGTATTCCGTTCAATCAATCAATTTAGAGCGAGCGGAAGGAGATTGCCATCACTAAATAGTTCTTGTGACGTCATAGTGGGTACAAAAAACTTGGCACGCTTGGTTTTCATACAAATTGCTGTACTTGCGGCATCTATCTAAATATGTGTCTGTGGGTGACACTATGAAAACTGGTATTTGAGCCACTCGACAATGGAAGTGGTCAAATATTGTAATAGACAGAAGGTTTAATTAATGTTATATCCTAATTAAAAATATAACACTTAAATAAGTTTGATAAATAGTTTGTTAGACTTAGAGATGTATACCATAAATAAAATAACAGAAAGGAGAGAAACATTTGTCATTGTCAGTTAAATGAACCACATCGCACACTATTAACCCTTTGTACCGCGAGGCCAATATTATATTTAATGTCAGTGTATTTTGTGCTTTATCTCTGTAAATTTTAGACACTAGAAGTACTTTGTATACTGTTTATAATGTTGCTTTGTATTACATAAAGCAAGTAAATTAAAAAAATACATATAGTAGCAGCGCGGAACAATACATTCTTGAAAAAGCTAAGCTATAGCTATAAGCGCAGCAATGTATAGAAGTCCCGGGTTCCATTCCCAGGCCGAAGAAAAATATTTGTATGGCCTACATTTATTTCTTTCGTGAGTTTGGATGTAATTTGTGATTGTCTATGTGTGTGTTCATGGCATCAGCGACACATGGTTTCTGTAGTGCGGGGCTATAAAAAAAATTAAACACATTACATATATACAAATTTCAATCTAAAATAATTTTTCATTTAAAAAATAAGACAATCTTTTTTTTATTCAAGTGTCGGGACGAACGACTCTAAAACTAATGTAATGTCTGAGTAAAATCATGTCGATGTAACACGTTATCGGAGTCGCGTGTGTCGAAGTTCAGTTTTAGAGTCGGGACGAACAAGTTGTGCACCTGATGGTTAGCCAGGGACACGCCTGTCCATAAGAGTTACAGTGCCACTCAGAGCTTTAAATTGCAAAGATCTAAGGAGCACTACCACCGCGTCCGTCACCCTATATAAGTAGATAAGTCCATGTGCCTGTAATTTCACCAATTTAATTTAATATTAATATTAAAGTAATAACATTTTTGTTCAATAACTACTTACTACCTACTAATTAGGAAGAAAGAAAAGAAATTTATTCTGCACAATACATGTGTACGAGTACAATATTATGAATAAAAGTGTATTGCACTGAAAAGGGTCCAACTCAGCAAGCACTGCAGAGAAGCTGGTTTTCAGTGGACCCTTTTCGAAATGGCCGATACAACAAAAAAAAGTAAAAAATGTGGACGCGAGCTAAACAAGTACAACATAATTAATTTAGATAACATAACACGACATATGCCTACTGTGTTTTCAAATTCCCTCTGTCTACATGAATTTTGGGTGCGTTACGTACATAAAATGGCTCCAGGCATATTTTGTAGTATTAACATGTGCTCTTTGAGTTAATTTTTCAAAGTACAAACGGATTGTGAAGAACAAAAACAAAAAACATTGGTAGCGGTATGTGGTTTCAAATTTTCGCCGCAGAGTATTTAAAACTGCCTTTATGTTTTTTATTTTAGATTTTGCAATGTTATGTTTTTAAAGTATTCTGTTTTGGAATTAGGAGATTGTTTTATTGTACAAATGACGGCACTAACAAGTCGTTCGCCTTAGCTTTGATTCACAAAGATCTCTTTACCCTTCAAACCCGGTACGCAGTAATGTGAGTATTACTGCTTGGCGGCAAAAATAGTTAAAGTGGCAGTACTTCCCTGGACGTTCGGTCTTTTTAATAAAAACGTTTTAATGTTTCAATAATATGTAATTATTTACAATTATTAAGAACACTATCTAAACTGAATTTATTAATCGAAAAATATAAATAATAAATGAATAACTGAATACAGTTATAAAAATAATATCTGGAGACAGCATCTAAAACACTATTCTAAGGATATGGTTTGCCGATAACCCATTAAACAAAAAAAAATTGAGAAGGTACGGGTTCAAATTGTTTATTTTCGACCAAAAGTGTCCAATTTTCGGAAAAAATAGAACATTTTCTATGAATTTTAAATAAACAATTCACCTTAAAAGAGTGAATTCCATGTATATAAGAATTTCAATATGCATATTATTATACCCATCTGAATTGCTAAACATCAAAATTTCCTCCGTGGCCGAACGGTTACCATGCAGGTCTGCCACGCAGAGGTCCCGGGTTCGGTTCTCTCGGCTCTCGTGTGTTTGGGTTGTAATATGTGTGTCCATGGCACCCGCGACACAGGGTTTCCCTGGTGTGGGGCTATGAGTGTATGCGTTATTTATTTATTTATTTATCTGTGATCGTTATTTGAGTGATCATAAACTAAAAATATTTAAAGTAACCGCACGACCATGCGGCTATGTATTCTATTAAGAATATTTTTATTTTTGTGATCACATATACTAAAAAAAATGAATTTCAATGAAGTGGATTTTGAGCTTATTTGGCAAATCCGTAATTGAATCAATCACAATATAATTGAATTCATTACTGAAATCATAGTGTTTGATTGGTTCAGATGAAAATAAGTTACATTATCATTTTACACAACATCTTGTTTATTTCAATTACATTTTTTCAGAGTGCAACTAAAAACATGCACACTGAAAATTTTAATTTTTTTTAAACATCATACGATCGTCAATAAAATTTAATAAATAAACAAATAATAATAAATAAATAAATATTACACAACGTCACATACTCTGCTCTGATGCCAAAATAAGTAGCTAAAGCACTCGTGTTACGGAAATCGGAAAGAACACCCGTACCACAAACATCCAGACCCGAAACAATATAGAAAAGTTAGTTTTCTACACTGACCCAGCCAGGGATTGAACCCGGGACCTCAGAGATGGCGCCACCATGAAAACCTGTGTGCAAGCCACTGAACCACTGAGGCGGTCGAAATACCGTTTTCATTAACTTTCATGTTATTGAACTTTATTTCACAGACTTATAGGTCCATGTTTCAACAACGCAGCAGCGTGTAAATATTGAACTAATTCTGCTTAATGACTAGTCGAAACTTCCTCCTTTACTTAAATATTTTGTGAGACTCATTAACGGTACGGTACAGGAATTAATCACTAACCATTAGTCGTGTTTGGTTAGTTAGTCTAAAGATCTTACACATAGGGCTTGACTACGGCTTGGATGCTATCATTCTATTATAAGATAGACCACGGAAGAAAAAACAATGAAAGTATCATATCGTAACCGCTCACGCGATACATGCAGCCGTAGACGCATACCACACCTAGAGGTGTTGGTGATGATTTTATACCGATTTATCTGATATCGAAGTTATAACAGGTAAGAGAACTAATATGAATTGCTATTTCGGTAACTACTCTAGCAAACCATAAAGTTTTTAATGCCTGGGTGTGTCATTTAAAAAAAATAAACAACTTCAAAAATACGTCACGACAATCGTGTGTGTTATAATTTGCGCTGGTGATTTCGGTGTTTATTCATTGAAAACATACCTTAAGTAGCGTTTTTTAAGTTTACCCTGAATATAAATGTTTATAAACTATACTTTAAGGAGTATTTTCATGGTAAACGTTAGAACCACTCAAACGGAATAATATCATATTTATCCAAGTACACCAAAAATTTCATTAGTGCTTTTTAAGTGCAGGATTTGCGGTGTATTACTGCATTTTATTTGAGATGTTTTTGTTGGTAGTACGGAGGGTATTTATTTAGCAATGCAGAATAATACTTTTTATTTATAAAAACTTATATTTGAACTGAATGCTTTTCTAATTTGCGAAACCAAATAGCCGCCATTTTGCGATAGGAGGAGCGCATCGCGTGAGCGGATAAGCCTCGATTACTATCGAAACCGAAGTCGCCAAAACGCACTCAAACAAATTGATAAACACTATGAAATCTTGATAATGATTGGTTATAGTTTCAAATTGAGAAAGACGTAACAAGTTCTGGATTATTAATATAATTTAGTCTATATCGGAAGTTCAATACCTTTATTGCAAGGAACGACATCGCAACCCTCATGGAAGAACGGCATAACTGGAGTTACATCAAACATGTTTATTGCTCCATTAGATACAGAAAAATATAGCCCACATCGTCTCCAATTCTTGTAACTCTGTCTACGATATTAGTGTTATTTATATTATTGTGTATATAGTTACAGTTGTGTATATAGTTATTAGTGTTATTTATATATATTATTGTGTATAGAGTTACAAGCATTGGAGAGGATTTGGGTTATATTTTTCTTTATCTAATGGAGCAATAAACGTTTTTGACGTAACTCCACTTATGCAATTTTTCCATGAGGGATGCGACATTTTGATTTTATATTGAAATTTTATTCAACATGCTGCCATCTTGCGACCAGTAGCTGGACTACAATGAGCGAAGAAATACTACATTACTATGGGTAATATTTTTGTTACAGCTATCATTTATGCACTCCATAAGGCATTTTACTCCATAAAAAGTTCAAACAGCACACATAGGCATTTTTCTAATATTTTAGAGAATTTGCGCGAAAGAATGACACAATCAAACCCTACAAAGCGAAAATGTCTGACTGAGCCCAAGCAGGTCCTACTAGACCTATAATTTGAACGCGTCTAACTAACCACTTCTACTGTATTCGTTGTCCTGTGAGATAGACAGTGATATAATGGGATCGTACAGTGCGTGTGATGGAGCGAGCTGTGCTTGGAGTTTCTCTGATGGACTGAATTCTTAGTGACCGAGAAACGATCGCAAAATCAGTAAGCTGAAGTGGCAGGGCCGGACAAGTCTGCAGCAGGGCTGATGACCCATGGAGCTTACTAGTTCATCTAGGGAAGTACTGCCGCGTTACCTATTGCTGCCCCCAAAGCAGTAAAGTGAGCATTTCAGTTCCAGTTTCGAAGGGTAAGGGTGCTGGTGAAATTATAGGCACATGACACTTATCAACTTATGTCTCTGGGTGCAGTGATAATGCCCCTGAGATCTTTATTATTTAAAACACTGAGTGACACTGCAACTGTTATGGAAAGGCGTAATGCCTAACACCAGATGCACGATTTGTTCGTCCCATCACTTGATATTACGAAAAAAAACTCTGCAAGAATAATAGTTTTATACAGAATTTATACAGATAGAACACTTTATCTGCGTTACTTGCCCACTGCTTATTGCCCAGTCAGTCATTTCACAAGTGTAATATCACACCCCGCGTTAAAATTGTTATTGTTACAAATTGAAACTTATTCACACTCGCGCATGGTCTTTTTTAGCACTACCAATTGTAACTTATTCAAGCAGATATTAAAGTAATAAGCATAGGGACGCGTAACCGGAAGGGACTGGGAGGAAAAAACAACACCATGACGTCAGCCTTTAAGGGATGTTATAAAGGCCAGTGATGTGGGAACGATGGGGATGAATAGAAAAACCTTTGACTATAAGGTTTAAGTTAATATCATTAGCAGGGCATATGTGTGTACTTTGGCTACAAAGAAAATTGATCCCTGGGATGTAGTCGATACGACACTTTTTTCATTAGTATACCTTGCGGTACAGTTCAGAACTACCATACAACGTCATTTGTCTAAAACTCAATGATTTTACAACAATGACAGCTCATTAACAATCAAAGTCACACTTTGTTTGTCCATGTAAAAGCTGGATGTGTATAATCTTCGTGAAGGAAGTGAATTCTTTCAATTTTGGGTTGCAATATAATGTTACATAAAATGAAATTGGCTTAAAGGTAGGTTAACACCGCAACGGACCCTGTAAGGCGCTGCAAATTATATTTAGAGAGAGAAAGGATCTACTGTTGACAATATTACGAAATTCAGCTTTGTGAAATTTAGATTATTGCTTTATATTGCAATCATTTAAAGTCTCAGTCTTTAAAACTCTGGAAAAGTGTAACGTCTAACGTGCAATTGGAAAATATTACAGGAGATCGACTTAAAGTATTTTTTTAAGAAAAAAAGTCATAACTAATTTTATTTGTTATAATTATTAATACAAAAATCGAACACTTGGATGCCAAGTAAGCTTAGTTAGCATAGCGTTTGCCACGGTTTGCTAAGAGACATCGGTTTGAATCCAGCCGGAATGAAGGAATTTTTTTCCAAGTTTTCTTTGTATTAATAATTATAACAAACTAGTAGTGGAGTAATTTTCGAAAAAATAATTGAATATCAACTAAATAAAAAAATTATTTTATTTATTTTGTGGATAACTAGAAAGTTTCAGCGATTCCATATAACAAATAAAATTAGAGACATGATTTTTTTTTCTTGAAAATAAATTACTTTAAATCAATCTCCTGTAGTATTTTCCAAATGCCTTATTAGTCGTTATACCTTTCTGATTTCGAAGTCATTTACCGGCCTAGTAGGACATGACAATAATTTCTCAATTATATCCAATTATAATAGTAAGCAAGAACAACTACAATTTCCCAAATTTCATACTTGTTCTTCTCAGGTATGTGCTTTACGATTGAGTAGTAATATTTAGTAGGGTGATGGTACCAATTATCGACATTAACGGTCAACTCACACTGGCGCAGAGTCGAAGCGTCGCGTCGCGTCCTGTTTTTTAATTACAACGCCTGGCGACGCGCGTCGACGCGCGACGATGCTCGCATTAGTGCGTCCGAATGAGAGTGTGGTCGACGTCTGACGCCTCACCGCGCCCAAGTGATGCGCGTCGACGGCCGGTCGACTGCAACCAAGCGTCGACACTTGACTCTATATTTGCATAACACAAATTTGTACCTTAATTATGGGAAAATAGAGATGAATATGCTATAGGTGTAAAACATGACGCGTCGCGACGTTTCGACTCTGCGCCAGTGTGAGTTGAGCCTTAAGGGAAGTGTGTCTTTAAAATTGAAATAACTCTTTGTTTTTGATATAATGTTTAACAATAGTGATTAGTTTAATTGCTGTCAATTAAATCTTTCTTGATGATTATATCTGTATATAAACCTCAAGAAAGATTATGCTGAAGTATGTTTTATAAAAAACCTTAACTAGAATTTTTCTAAATCTACAGTAATGAACACCAACAATCCACTAGTTAACTAACCAGTAATTGACACTCACCAATAATGACCACCTAGTAATTGACACTGACAAAAAACGTGTTACAATTAATAAATTGTACAATTAGTAAATTTTATTAGAAATTAATTTAAAAAGAGATGTCGAACAGTGGTGCTTGTCGGTCACTGGTGCCATCACCTTGTATAGTTTATTTATTAGTTGTCAACATCGGTGGCCCACTGTGGGCATTTCATTCAGAGGTTACGGGTTCGATTCCCGAAATTGGTCCTAATTTGGGAAATGAACTTTTTGTAAATACTGCTGATCGAGATCGAACAAACAGGACAATTCTTTCTACCCAACTGGAGCCAGCGACTGTTGCCCCAATGTGGCCACTGCTCTGTCGCCTGAGCGACAAATCGAGTTAGCAGATTTTATGAATTTCTCTATATCGATAACATGCCGCAGGGCAAGATATTTGTAGGACCTGTTCTGTTTTTATTTTGTTTTTTGTTTCTTTATTTTTTTTGACATAATTTGTTTACAAAAATAAAAAAAAGACTGACAGAGATGTCAGTATAGTAATAGAAATATTTCAATTTTTATGAATATCATGATGTTTTTACTATCATGACAGACTATATAATTATTTCTTGACTGAAATGTACCCCCTCTATGTAAACCTACCTAATGTTGAATGAAAATTTGGAAGCAAACTCAAAGGAACCTAGCAAATAACACTCCAAAATACGAATATATATTTCGAATTTCAACCACACATTTCCATTATGACGTCATGATTCTAGCCCGCAAAGTGCACAACTCGCAAAACTAATATCACCAAGTTACCAAATACCGTGGCGGAGCACTTCGCAAATAGTCCAACGTAATTTGATCTCAGGCTTTTCTATGACTTGTATTTACTATTGCTGCACTTTGACTTGTCAAATATAAAAGAAATCAATAACATTTTAAATTTCTAATGTGTAAATCATATTATTTGAGTGACAAATCATACATATATCATAAAATCATCCGCTGGTAAAGTCTGGCTATAAAAAACTTTCGTAGTTTTCCGACAGGTGGCGCTACGGCTAAAAGACATTTAAAACAAAAAACTAAGATTTGCAGTTAGCACAGAGAAATTTGAAAGGTCTCCCGAATTGTTCCGTAGCTCAGTTGAGAGAGCGATAATCCCCGCTAGGCGAAAATGTAGCTGGTTCAAGTCCAGCCGGATCGAAGGAATTTTTGTTTGAGTTTGTTCTGTTTTTGTTATCAATTATAACTACAAAGTACTTTCACAAAAAATATATAAATAAATTATTATTATTAAAGTATGTATTTATTTTGCATAAATTTCTACAGAACCTGTTTCTCCGCAAAAAAAATGACTTATGATTTTATTTTATAATACCAAGTGACGGGGCGAACATGTCGTGCGCCTGATGGTAACCAACACGCCTGTCCATAACACTTGCAGTGCCACTCAGAGCTTTAAATCACAAAGATCTGAGGCATTGCCACTGTGCCCGTCACCTTAAGACATTAGTTGACAAGTCCCATGTGCCTGTAATTTCACCAGCACCCTTAAACCTTAAAAACCGAAACACAGTAATGCTGACTTTACTTCTTGGCGACAAAAATAGGTAAGGTGGCAGTACTTCCCTCGACGAACTCTTTCACAAGGCGCTCTACTGCTATTAAAATACTAACATTTGAATTAAGCTTTTTCTACGCTCATTGGAGTCGACGAACTAAAGCGCATAAGTAAATAAAGTGCGTCATTTTTTAATATACAATTTTTTTTTTGTTTTGTTTATAATGTTGGAAGATAAGTTTGAAAAAGACGCCACCAGAATTTAAGTTACAAATTAATGGAGTACCAAATTAATTATTTCTTTAGTCCGCATTATGCTCACAGCTAACGACTAGAATTTGTCGGGTCCACAAAGTAAAAATGCAGTCACCTTAAAGCGAAATGGTGCCGTATTTGCGTAGGCTTTGCAGTGCGTGAGGTGGACGCACGCATGCACTGTATTCAAACATTTGCCCTTTAGGAATGAAATGCACTGTAAAATAAACTCATTGTTCCATGGCATATTTATTACGGTATAGAAACGGGGAATACGGGAGAGATAATCTCAGTACAGAGTATTAAAAAAACCAACCTCAAAAGTACGCCTATTTGGTAAGTTTTATTGAAATATCCTTAAATTCGCCACTGTACAGGACTTGACATTGGAGATAATAAAAATCGGTTCTCACTACTCAAAGAATATTGAGATAAAACGCCTTGAATTGGAGAAAAAGCAAAATCAACAATTAAAATAATTGCTCCTTAAGAAAATTTACGCGCTATTTATAAAAATGAATCTTCATGCGTGAACAGCCACCCTTAGAGGTGGATGATTTCCTTCAAAATGAAATGGGACCACTATGCAAGTACCCCCTTTCCAACAAAAAAAGAATCATGAAAATCGGTTCACAAATACCGGAGTTATCGCGTAACATACATACAAAAAAAAACATACAGTCGAATTGAGAACCTCCTACGTTTTTGAAGTCGGTTAAAAATTTCATTAGAATACATTTCGCCAGTTCATGAACAATAAATACCTAAACAACAAGCACACAAAAATGTCACTACTTTTCTTTGTACTGTAGTGCTTAGCGACACAATATAAAATGTTCAATAACAAACCATTAAATTATGTCAATACGTTATTGATACTTCTCTATGGAGAAACAGTAAGTGGAAACTACACAAAAAACACTTGGAAATCGCTCTGTAAGACCGTAGTTGGTGATTTGATATGGATTTCAAAAAACCGACTACAGTCTGTCTTTTTTGAAGACGAAGTAAAATGATATTTGCAGTGTTGTCAGTTTTCATAAAATTTTAAATAGTTATGTAGTTGTTGTCGATAGTTTTATCGATAGATTATGGAAGAAAATATAATTTTGCCAAAAATTACTGAATTGTGAATGTTGCAACTTTCTAATGATTAGTAATTGCGTTATTGTCTTCTTTGTTCTTATGTTGATAGTTGGTTTACTAGTTAGTATCGAGACCAAATTTTATTCATATATATTTTAACAAGAATAGCCGATTATCTATATTGAATTAAAATGAAAACATTAAACTATGTTTCCTCTTTGTATTTTTCATAAACATAGTTCTAATTACAGTGTATGTATGTATGAACTTACGAAAATTGACAATTCAAATGAACTTGTGCTTAGTAATCGGATGTTAATGGATCGGGGATAATTCAAATAAAAGTAGTTGGGCTATTTACTCCATAAAGTGATCAATATTGTCAATGGTCGATTATCGACTGCAATCACTAGCTGAACACAAGCGGGCAACACTTGTGAAATGAACTGTCATTTTACTCCGCCTTCAAAAGCGACAGACTATGAGGTACTATATTCGGATGTTTTATTTTAGGGTAAATACCGTTACTGTCCATAAAAGGTCTAATAACTATCGAATGAAAATGATTCTTCCGTAAATAAACGTAGTAAATGAAAAATTTTTCGGAAATTTGTGATTTGTCTTATCGAGCGAAGTATCAATGGCGTTTCGCGCGTTCACTACTTGTACTTTCGGTTTTCATTATCAATCAAACAAGTTGAATTCGTAAAAAACATTTTCCTATATGGGTTTGTATAGATGATAATTCTTATCAACAACGATTTTTGTAGAAACATCATGTCTGAGTAAAGTAATGTCGGTATAACATATTGTCGAAGTATCGTAATATCTTAGTAAACTCATGTCGATATAACATATAGTCGGAGTAGCGTATTGTTGATGTTCCATGATGTCGAGCTATTATGTTGTCGAAGAATATTGTACCGAAGTTCAGTCCAAATAAACTTTTATCCTGGATCTGCAGCTTGAGTTTGATTGCCTCTCCCGATCGGAAACTGCGTCTTTTCCGAGTCGAGGCGCATAATTGCAATTCACAACTGCCCGATCAGAAACTTTTAACATTTCTATCAGGAACAATAGTTGATTTAATTCACAAATTAGAAAGATATAGTAGGAATTAGGTTCATCTTCTCGCTCAGAAACCCATCTGATTACGAGACATCCCGATCGAATCGATTCCTATTTGAATCAAAATCAGGACGCTGGTAGTCTTATTTGTACAAGAGAAAAGCTAAAATGAAACTTCGGAGATCAATAAACCTTGGTCGTGTGACCGATAGAAGTAGTGGAATTGATTACACAAGACGATAGTTACTGATGGCACGATCCATCACTGTTGGTAAACACGTGTGGGAAAACGACGGCTGTATTTAATTTCGTCCCCTCACTATTATAGACTTTTTATGGAGCGTTTCTATACTACTTACCACTCAATGTAGCAGACATAATCCATAGTGAATGATTATAGTCGGCAGACTGTTTTACGTGTTTGGAGGAAAACGGAAAACTCTTGCAAGTGTTTTTTCCCAAAAATGGTCGTTGAAGATTTTAGATTAGATTCACAAAATCAAGACAATGTGTGTTCTCAGATACCGGTGGGACTCGCCACTCCTACGGACAATAACAAGTCGTGTGCCTGGTGGTAAGCGACATGCCTTTCCATAACAGTTGTAGTGCTACTCAGTGCTTTAAATAACAAATATCTGAGGGGCACTGTCACTGCGCCCATCACCATGAGACATAAGTTGATGATTCCCGTGTGCCTATAATTTCACCAGCACCCTTGCCCTTCCAAACCGAAACGCAGTAGAGCTCACATTACTGCTTGGCGGCAGAAATAGGTAAGGTGGCAATACTTCCCTGGACGAACTCTTTTACAAGGAGCTCTATTGCTACTGAAGGCTAAGCTAGCACTTGGAAAAATACTCGTCCCATCAGTATTTTAGCCGTGGGGCGACGGCTTAAGAATACATTGTCGCCTCCCCATACATGCCCGTGGGGGTCGTAAGAGGCGACCGAGGGCGTCACAAGTGTCCATCTGCTTAGCATTGTGGTAGGCTCTGTGCCGACTGGATAGCGACCACAGTACACACGGCGGAAAACCCTCCACAGTGAAACGCTTTTGCGAATCGCGTTCAGGGATCAGTTGGTGTACATCCAGTGCATTTGGCCAGACCGGCAAAATGATAGTGACGGAGTGAAGATATTTGTGTTTTCCATCCGTTACTCTCATCTCTGGACTGTATTCGCACTTTCCATCAGGCGCGGTGCAGTCATTTTGTCGAGTCGCAATAAAAAAATAAAAATAAATAAAAAAAAATATTTTTACTGAAACTGTAATTGAGACCAAATCTTTCAGGCTTTAGATTTTCTATTCGAAACAAATGGCTATTAAAAACGATTTGCTTAAAAGCTATCAGGTTGAAAGCTCTTCCAACAAATTAGTCTCGTACCCCTCAGGATTGACGATACGAATTTCAAATTATTTAATTTTTTAAATCGACCACCAAGGTTGAAGGGACAATTTATTGCATGGATTTAAGGTTTCCATCAATTTTATGAGGCGGCTTTTTTATTTTTTTTAAGCGATGACCTTATCTGCTATCCATATATCTATCTATTTTATATGAAAAGAAAAGCCAAGAATAAATTGCAATTGCAATTGATCTTTGTGCGGTTCTTTGATCACGGCTGACTGAGATGGTATAATCGTGGCAAAGAAATAATTGCATTATTTTAAAAAATACAAGCGATTTAGATCCGAAAACATAGGTTGAATAAAGAAGGTTACATCTTTGTACTCGTTTCTGATGTATTTCTTTTTTTTTATATGTTAAAAAAGATCATTTCTCAATTAGGTTAGGTTTAGGGTAACCGAATATATCTCTGACTTAAATATCAATACATACAAGGGCCCCCACAAACCTTTTTCTATCCGTCGGTATTTAAATCGAGTTGTGATGCTAGGGCACGCACGAGACCAACCAAACAGTCTAGTTGGTGGTGAGTGCGCTGACATGTGAACAGTAATCCCTCGAAAAATATTGCTCGTTGATAGCTGCTCTTAGATTGTAAATTCAAGTGTCGAAATATCAAATTAAATTGCCTAGAAATGTCCCTATTTTAAGAAACGGATCATAAAGGTAAACCAAGAAAATTGGACGCATCAGCAGACTAAATAGTCGGCAAATTTGCACGCCGACAGAAAGCAATCAAATAACCCCTGAAATTTATTTGTCAATTGATACCGAATAATTTTAATGTGCACACATATATAAATCTTCATACTGATTAAGGATCTGACTGAAATATCTGCCGATAAAAAGTGTCCAGTCTGCGAGGGCTCTTGTAATGCTATCGCTGTACTTAATCTTAATAAGTAAGTATGTAAGATATGGTTCAATAATAATAAAATTCATAGAAAATACTTGAACCAAACCTTTCTAAGTTGCGTCATTGTAATAAAATGTTCTGTTCAAATAGTACTTCGGTCATTAACAGGTATTTGGTAGTTAACAACATAGTGTAGCGTCGTGAATACTTAAATAGAAGCATGCTAACACTTAACTACGAACTTCGAAACACTGAACTGCTTCTTCGTAGACTTTTTTTACCAGTTGCTTTGAATATCTGTTTACTAATGGTCTTTCTTTCTCAAATACAGTGTATTCTAATTTTATTGTGTTTCTGTACTTCACTCATTACACGTAACTGACTTAGTACATGTTTTTCAATAAAGAGTATGATACATTCACAGATCATATTTCATGGATTTTTTTTCAACGCTTTTATGCGTCTCACGAAAGAGTGTGACATAATTCATAGATCACGTTTCGTAGAAGTTGTTTTCGACATTTTTAAGTCATAGATCCTGATGGAAATTATTCAAACATGTTCTGTACGAAATAAATAATATTTATTCAATGTAAAATTTATTAACAGTTATAAGAAGGTATTTCATTAAATGAGACCAGAGAAAATTAATACACTGCCTGTCTCTCCTGTGAGTGATAGAGTGGTGAGATCGCGTTTTTAAAATATGAAAAATATATCGATGAAAAAAGTTTTAACGAAAACATTCTTACAAGTCACTTTTCAGAAGTTCAGAAGTCTGAAAAGTGACTTCTAAAAAATTTTACGCTATCATTCTTTTTTATGATACGTAAGCGACACGCCTGTCCATAACAGTTGCAGTACCGCTCAGAGCTGCGATCACAAATTTCTGAGAGGCACTACCACTGGGCCGTCATCCTGAAATATAAGTTAAAAAGTCCCATATGTTTGTAAAAAAAATGTTAGGGTGTTGTCAAGTTACAACAAGGCTATCAGCGCAAAAGTGTTTTTTTTCTACTACATTACTTTTTAGTTCATCCAGGAAAGTACTGGCACCTTCCCTGTTTCTGCCACCAAGCAGTAATGTGACCATTACTACGTTCCTGTTCTGAAGGGTAAGGGTGCTGGTGAAGGTCGTAAGTCATAAGGCGTGTCAACTTACGTCTCAAGGTGAAGGGCACAGTGGCAGTGCTCCTAAGATCTCTGTGATTTGAAGGATTGGAAGGCGCACGACATGTTCGTTCCTTCACGTATTATAAAAATAAATGTTTAAAAAATATTTAGAATTATTAATAGAAATATCGAACACTTACAAAAAATCTGTCGTTCCGGCCGGATTCGAACCGACGTCTTCTAGCAAAACTATGCCAGACACTATGCCAACTAATCAACGAAACGAACCAACTTACCTAACGAATTTTTCTATGTGCTTGTTGTCGGATCTTTTAATTTGGTTTTCAACGACTTTTAGCCGTAGCGCCATCTATGAAAGTATTTCGTCACTCAGGTAACTTTACCAGCCCTAGAATTTTTTTCTAAGTGTTCAGTCTTTATATTAATAATTTTATTAAACTAAAGTCATATATGGAGTCATAGTCAAATAATGGAGTCATTTCACAAAAAAATAATTGAATATCAATTTAATACAAATTGAAAAAACATTTATTTATTATTTATTTTAGATCAGATTTAAAACAATGTGGATGCAGCCATTTCACCTAAACGTAACGGGTTTCCGAATTGTTACTCTTAACCGACTTCAAAAAAAAGGAGGAGGTTCTCAATTTGACTGTGTTTTTTTGAATGTATGGTACGCGGTAACTCCGGTATTTGTATACCGATTTTCAGGATTCTTTTTTATTGGAAAGAGGGTACATCCATAGTGGTCCCATTCAATTTTGAAGAAAATCATCCACCTCTAAGAGTGGCTGTTCGCATAAAGGTTAATTTTTATAAATAGCGCCTAAATTTTATTATAAGGAGCAATTATTTTAATGGTTGATTTTGCTATTCTCTAATTCAAGGCGTTTTTCTCTCTCAATATACTTTGAGTAGTGAGAACCGATTTTTATTATCTCCTGTATCAAGTTCCATATAGTGGCGAAATTAAAGAAAAAAAAAGTGGATGAATCCGGGTTTGCGCACTTTCCGGTAACCGATTTCAAAAAAACTTGGCAAGTAGATGTAATTCCACGTACTTTTGAGGTCGGTTTTTTAGTACTCTGTACTGAGATTATGTAGATGCACTTACATAAATATGCCTCGTGTGATTACACAACAGAATAAGCAATGTCGAAATTTGTCACAGTTTCAGAGTTGCATTTTGAACTATTTTTTTTTTTTGGTAATAAGCTTAAAATTCGTAATGACTGCTTTATGTTCATCGAAATAAAGAAGTATCGTAACACAAAACTCATTTTTCGATTCCTTGTCAGTGCATTACCAGGGTCGTTATTCGCCAAAATTTGTTTTTATGGTCCATTAAACAGAATTTTATGGAGCTCTTGTACTTAATGTTTTTATGTGTAGTTGGTATGGATTTAGATATTTAGGGTGAAATTGTTTTGACCTTACATCAAGTGATGATTGTGTTTATTATGATTTAAATACAAGAAAACTATTTCTATTGAGTTCTTAGGTTTTTGTTATACATTGACCTCCTTCCGCGAAGAGGTAATCTAGCAGAAGGAGGCCACGGAGCGGGAACGTAAAGACGCAGCTGCCCGCTTGCCGGAGAGCGGCGACTGCAAAGAAGGCGAACTCACTTTGCTGCTCGATTAATTCGCTAGTGGGACCAGCAGACTGAGAACGAGTATCCCTTGCCTGCAATGCATGGTCTCACCTTTGTGGGAGATGGATCAAGCGAGCCAACCGAGAGGTTCGCCTACTTTGTCGCTTCTTCTGGTAGAAGCCGCGGCGGCCGAGGGCATCGTAGTGGTGAGTCTTCGGGATCCCCCAGCCGTCGCAACACCTGGTCAAGAGGGTAAGCCGGGGGATTTTAGTGAGTATGCCTCCCACAAACCTTTGGACCTCCCCGAGCTCCGGAGAATGCTTAAATCATTTCTCACTCGTAGAAAAAAGAAAACAAATAAAAAAGAGTTATAACTAAACATACGAAATTGTACTTTTTTCGGATCTAAATCGCGCATACTTGTTTTTCAAACAAACCATCATCGTTATAAGCCATAGTGTCTATTTAAAAAATAATTTATTTGCTTATTTTTCACTCAAATATTCGGTCCATTATAATGTTGTTAAAAAAATCATTTCAATCAATCTAGGTAGATTTATTGTATTATGGTGGACGGGTCCTCTTTGTAGAACATTTTTTATCAGAAAATTATTACAAATCACGATAAAATCAAGAAACAGAGAAAGAACGTAACATAAAAAATACAAAACAATATTTTGACATATTGTCTCATATATAATAAAATTTCACCTGGTTTACTTTGTATATTTTGTACTTGTTAAGTTAACAATGGGTGGCGATAAGAATAATTTGCGAAATGTTTGAATGACCGCGATCGTCTTTTGTTTGCAAATGGGAGACCATAAAAAACAAATGACTAGAACTGTTTATAAGAAAGTTTGTTTGAAAGGAAGGTATTTTATTTTATGTACTGCTTAAGTAAACAATGGAGTAAGGTTGTTTAAATTTTTAAAATAAGTAAAATTTTACTAAATAAATTAGTAACAGATTGTCAGACGGCAGCAGAGAACTGAAAAATGGTTCTAAAGAATTCTGTGATAACTACAGTATTCTGAATAGACATTAATGTGAAATCAAACAAAACCTATTTGACAATATTGTCAATTATATTCCTTTTCAACATAAAAGCCATAAGGCAAAATAAAAGTGATAAATAAGGAACTTACAGAAGAAAAATATAAGAGAAATAAAAAGTACTTGATGACCTGGATCCAGTCGCCTGATTTACTTTATACAATTTTATCCTATAATTGGGCGTTTAACCGCTTTTTGGACACCATTCTATTGTTTGGCTATGTAGAATAAAAAATGTACCTATATAAGAAGATTTGCAAGTGTAAGTATCGAAAGTGGTAAAATATCAACAACGTAACAAGTAGAACTCTAAAGTATGGTTACCCTGTTGGGTAAAGCGTGAAAGTATACATAGAAAACTCATTTTGTTGACAACATTGAGTTAGATCCTTTTACCCCGTGCTATTTATACCTTGTCGATTGGTTGTATTTTTGTACCGTGACGACGCTATTCCTACCGTTTGTTTTGAATGTACGCAATTCGTGCCTAAAACTTACATCGATTTACTCAGACCGGTGGTAGCCCAGTGGAAGAACGGGTTGCTTTGCGACTGAGAGTTTGCATGACATGTATTTTATGTATTAATTTCGTTTAAACTTATAAATCTTAGGTACTGCCACCTTATTTATGTTTGCCACCAAGCAGTAATGTGAGCAACACTGCGTTCCAGTTTTTAAGGGTAAGGGTGCTGGTGAAACAGGTGCATGTGACGGGAGCAATATGTTCTTCAGATCTTAGCGATTTAAAGCTTTAAGTGGCATATAGACATACACGGACAAATGGTTCAAACTTATAACTACCCACTTTTTGCAACGCGACTTAAAAATGTAACTAGACGGTAAAAATATAGCAATGAAACACAAAATAACCGAAATTTCTAATTCAAGTGTTGGAACGGCATAAAGGTAGTTCTAATGAACAAATATAGGAAGCATAGTAAAGGAACGTCAGTCACATATGAATCATTGATTTTGCAATATGTCAGGAATGGCTTGAGATGGCGTAACTAACGAATTTCTGAGGTAAGGGAACTAACTTGTTTGATTTTCTGATCAACATATCGCGCCCTCTACAATAAAGTCATGGAATCCGATAAATAGTGATGGCAGGTTATCATCATCATCAACCTATCACAATCCACAGCTGGATATAGGCCTCCTCTAATTTGCGGCATTTTTTTTATCCTTACCTCAGATTTAATTTATGCTGTGATTTTACAACTTAGTGTTTCATTGGTTAACTCAAAATTTTTAGTACCGTATTACGCTACGCGTAGCGATTTCACATGGAATTCAAACTCAAATAATGTTTATTTCACACGTAAACAAGTTACACTTGAAATCGTCACATTCATTAATTCTACTATTCATTCGTGAGGCAGATTACTCTGAGAACAATGAGTAAGTTGCTCTTTGGGTATATCCGATTCGAAATTTACCTGAAATTTGAATACAGTGCAGACCACTTACAGAATTGATTTATTTTTCATGTGTTGATTTTTTTTAGTGCACGCTTTTCTGTAAGTTAGCATTGCAAACTTCACATCGCTTTACTTTTATTACTATGCTTCGTAGGTAAGTATTTTGTGTTTATTTTTTCTTTTTAAGATGTTAACTCTTACCATAATTTAAATAGTTGAAAATGAGAATGTAAGCAACTGTAATTGGCGCTGACTAGTTAAAAATATTCATTGTAAATTGTTGTTCTTAAAGCAATGTTGTTCCGAATAAAATAAAATAAAAAGTAAAAATAAAATATAAATATTTTGTACAAATTTATCTTTACAATATTTATTCAAATATCATAAGTCGAGGCAACCTGCATGAGTTAAACGGGGCACTATCGTGGATTTTTATCATACAAGTACACAGAATAATAAAAGTTTATGTTTAACTATACTTTTAAATCTCGTTAACGGGAAATTTTGAATATCACAGAACCTTGTGTGGTGAACGTATGGTGTGTATAATTTTCTTAAATCTCTTTTTTATCGTTCAGTTGAAGTTGGATTTTTATAATTCAATAAAATTAATTTTGCCCGGCCCTCAACTTGCCACTTTCATTGCTTGCCAGCAGCTTTTCGTAGATCATTGCTCCATCTGACCAGAGGGCGTCCTATACTACGTTTGTATTCAAGAACTCCTTTCTTCCATCAGTTATCGGTTATGAATATGGCCATGACAGGTGGAGTATGGTAACAAACAATAGAATGGCGTCCAAAAAGCGGTTATAGAAACGTGGGACTGTAGTAGCATAGAAGTGTCTTGCAGCGAGATGAGTAGACGACATGGTTAGTCATCAGCCGTTGATGGTGGAAACTAGCGAAAAATCATAGTGGATGATACAAACTAAGAGAAGCCTATACACAATAGTGGGTGGCATCGGGCAGTGGGTGATGGAGATGAGAAAATCAAAAGGAAGTAGTAAATACTACTGGATTCTCTCATAGACAAGTTAGGTTCATGGTCTACCATGCCAGACTAAAACTTGTATCACACGACTAAGATTTAACCCACAAATGAAATTCCAACTACACAAGAACATCCATAACAATTTTCAAGCTTTGTAATTAAATGACGGCTGCAGACATAGCTCACATTACAAGACCGCTGTTATATCTTCGTGGCCGGATTTACCAGACTAAGGAAATTCAAGAGAATGGCTTCAAAATACACAATATTCCTAAGTCATAACGCTCTACTTGATAAGATTAGTTTTGTAAGGGATGGATATCGTATACCCTAGAGTAGATGGTGCTATAGCC
Source organism: Hyposmocoma kahamanoa (assembly GCF_003589595.1). NCBI lineage: Eukaryota > Metazoa > Arthropoda > Insecta > Lepidoptera > Cosmopterigidae > Hyposmocoma > Hyposmocoma kahamanoa. The sequence continues at coordinate 5,263,393 of NW_020653711.1, forward strand.
TTTGATATTATTGTTCATATTGTGTTAGAAGAAATGACATACTTCACGGACTTTTATCGTCGGGGTAAGTTTGCCTTCCACTTTCTATAATACTGGCACATATCGTTTGACCCATCTACACGCATCAATATTTTCACCCGCGGTCGTTGGTTGAAGGTATTTGTGACCGGACCTTCCTTTGGGTGGTGGTGTTAAGAATATTTAGGTTTCTTTTAAAATTCCCAACATAGCGAGAATCCAGCATTGTCATACAGGAGGTTCAAACCCTTATACGACATATAAAATTGTTATACCAGGGTGTTTTCCTAATGCTCAATTTATTTTAAGTTTATAAAGCCTCTTAAAGTGGCATTTCTACAATCGAAACAAACAAGTGGGAAGTAATAGATATTTTTGCATACATTGAACAATCGTAATAACAAAATTATTTTCTATAACCCAGTATAACAATCCTGCTACTTATTATTATTATGCTTACTTATTTTAACAGGTGTGTTAGAAATTAGTTATCAAGTACGAAAATTAGAAAAAATGTCTTTATCTTTATCTTTATTTGTCGTAACTTGTTACTTTTGTATTCATGAGAATAAATTGCGTTACGTACATATTAATTAAAAATGTAAAGCTTTTCTCTGTAATTAAGTTGAAGAATAATGACCCGCGATATAAAAATATTATTACTAGAACTAATTTTTTTAGTATGGCCTGCGTACAAATTTATCTATAAGCCGAAATTACATGAAAATTCTGCTGCATCTATGAACGTTAATAAAAGCTCTTTCAGTGAATGTTGAGTTTGACAGAAGGAGTACAAAAGTATAATTAATGCAGTCGAAATGAGAGCTTTTGGAAGTGTGGCAGGAGTGACTCTGATGTATAAATTATGGTACAGTGTGATAAGAGAGCGTTGCACCGTAAAATAAGATGTAGTGACAAAGAGAGAAAGGGATGCTTAGAAGACGAAGAGTTGTGTCAAGGTCGTAGCAAGTGGAAGGCTGTGTTTGTCTAAAGGACATGAAGTATATATATGTATGTAAAAGCTCTCGTGCTTTGACCTTGAAATTAGTATGAAATAATTGATAATGCACCCAGATTTATTGATATAAAATTGACATGTTTGTACTATATAATTCGGTTTGTCTATTACATGGGATTGAAGTGGACTGTGAAAGTTGTGGGAAACTACAAACAAGACTATATTTAGATTCTCCGCCTACAGCTTTTAGTCACCCACGGCAGAGTGTAGTATCTTGGGCTATTTGCAACCAGGTTTTTCTGGTTACTTTGACATATAGACAGAGTCCGTTCATCTAGGCTTCTAGCGGCCAACGCTTCTAGTAGCGGTCCTCGGTCTCCACTCTAGCACTTTTCTGCTCGCGGGCATAAGTAACCCGCCCATGGCCATTTTACTTCGCTATGATAATATTAATCTTTATTGCCTCTTAACAAGGTCCTTATATAACTAAACTTATAAATAGCTGATTTTTTAAATTTTACTTAAAACCTTGGTAAGAGACTGGAGTCCATACTAGGTGTTAACTTGTTTGACATTTATATGATATGTCCCCAATTTTGTATTATACGTAGATAAACTGGTCTTCCTGAAATTTAATCTTGCCTTCGTCAACCTACGTTACGTACTTCCCAACAACCTACAAAGCAACAGTGCAGTAAGTGTAGCAGTTACATTAGTTACATTCATACAGCAAGTTTATAATAACAGTAAAATTATAAATGCATGGACAACGCGCCAATAACGAGTATGTTTTCATGAGAATTGAAAACCAAGATTGTTAACGACATACATTGATTAAGAGATGATAAGCAGCAGTAGAGCTTGTTGTGAAATAGTTTGTCCAGGGAAGTACTGCCACCTTACCTATTTCTGCCGCCAAGCAGTAATTTCAGTACTACTACGTTCCGGTTTTGAAGGGTAAGGGTCCTGGTGAAATTACAGGCACATGGGACTTGTCAACTTATGTCTCAGGGCGATAGGCGCAGTGGCAGTGCCCCTCAGATCTTTGCGATTTAAAGCTCTGAGTGGCACTGCAACTGTTATGGACAGGCCTGTAGCTTACCATCAGGCACACGACTTGTTCGTCCCGTCACTTAATATTATAAAAAAAAGGTGATAAACAATCATGTAAACATTCACAAAACGTAAGCTAAAAGAGTACCTCGTAGAGTAAGTTTTTATTTAGTCAATTAAGTACAAGTAAACGATTACAATATGCCCGTTTCAAAGGTGTCGTCACCTCTGGTGTCTCGGGTTAGATCAATGTAGAAAACTTTTCTATACTATCTGGGGTCTGGGTGTTTGTTTTACTGTCGTTATATTTCCGATTTCCATCACGCAAGTGATTTAGTTACATATTATGGGATCAGAACAGGGTATGTGATGTCTAATATTTTAAAAATATTTAAGTATTCTTCAGAAGGGTGTGGTAATGTATTGTATAATTTTTTTTTCACATAACGCTCAAATAGCATAATTGCACTTCCTATGAACTCATTTCATATAGTAATTCGCTTCATATAATAATCTCAGTACAGAGTACTAAAAAAATCAACTTTAAAAGTACGTGGAATTGCGTGTATTTACCAAATTTTAATGAAATTGGTTACCGGACAGTGCGCAAACCCGGATTCATCCCCTAGTTCGCCACTATACGGAACTTGACACAGGAGATAATAAAAATTGTTTCTCACTACTCAAAGTATATTGAGAGAAAAACGCCTTGAATTGGAGAATAGCAAAATCAACCATTAAAATAATTACTGCTTATAAAAAAATTTAGGCGCTATTTATAAAAATGAATCTTCATGCGTGAACAGCCACCCTTAGAGGTGGATGATTTTCTTCAAAATTAAATGGAACCACTATGGAGGTACCCTTTTTCCAACAAAAAAGAATCATCAAAATCGGTTCACAAATACCGGAGTTATCGCGTAACATACATACAAAAAAAACGTACAGTCGAATTGAGAACCTCCTCCTTTTTTTAAAGTCGGCTAATAACCAACATTTAATATAAACTTACATCACACAAACACTCATTTTTATTAACGATCATAAGTTATAAACAATAGTTAACATAACGTCATTTTATCTAAATTTCATTTCGTCAAGAAATAAGATTATTTACGAAAAACGACATCTGTAACGTTAATTTATTATATTAATTAATTCCGACTGAAAACATGTTCAGAAACGCAAACAAATTCGTTTGCTCGCTCCGGTTGCTCATCTCGTGCTTCTTTTTCATGTTGTAACCTAACCTAACCCACTGAATGGGAGCCGCAACCAAGATATGACCTATTTAAAATACGTTTGCTATATTTAACCACCGAGGAATCCAGTATCTAACAATAATAATTTTGTTGAAATGAAAATTCAGCATTGTAAACCAAATTAAGGAAAACAACACTCTCTCCACACCACCGGCTTTTAAATTACACTTCTAGTATCAAGTACCATAGCGAGTCGGGTTTAAGCTTACTATTAAAGAAAAGTGCTATTTATACCACGAAAAAATTATCTAAATTGGCAATATATAAAATGGTTGTTATAAAATTAAAATATGAGCTTTATTTAATATATATGAAATAAATTGTAAATGTTACGTAAATGTCAAACAAGAATTATACACCAGAGAGAGAGAGGGCCTTGCTTCGGACCCAAGTCGGCCGAAGCAAGACCCTGCACAGGTGGGGTTATAGTTCACATGTATTTGTAGTATCTCTCTCCAGACTATGGCACATCTATTGTCTTGTCCTGCAATCCCCCTACACCTGCACACACGAGGACCTGTACACCGCCACTGATAATGCTGTGTCAGTCGCCTAGTATTGGTCCTTACAATAAATGTAAACGTTAGAGTCGACATGCAAAGAAGAAGAATTATATGAAGTTAAATTATAGGAAGTGAAATTAGTCAATTAGAAAAACTATATTAAATGAACGGTATTTGTTTTGCAACTAGTTTATATAATTTTCGTATAATTGAGGCGCACCCGTTGATAGCACTCGGTACTCAAAATGCTATCATAGTTTGCGGTGTTGACGGTCTGGTGATGTTACAATTCTTGACGGGCGTAAAATGTAATCCCGAGTAAAAGCAAGATACTTGTCCACCCTCGCGTTAAACAAGCTGCGGTCACCAACTGGATTCGTCCTATTGTCGTATAATACATACATAGCGTAAAGCCGTATTCACGTTAACACTGGGAACTCTGAACATTGAATTTAAGGGCTAGTGCAGATATTAACATGTCAATATACTTTTATAAAAAATAAAATTAAATTAAAAATTAATAATATTTCATGTATGTTATAAAAGAATAATGAGTGTTTTTGGAAAAAAGTTCATAACTTAAATTTTGCTACTGCGATATATTTCGTGTGGTATGATTTTTTTTAACAATAGGTTAAATCTCCCATATCACTATCAAGACAGTGAAGTGAATATGAGGAAGCTCAAGCTTGTCCAAAACGTGCCTATTTATTCTACCATTGAATATATCGAGAAAATACAAATGCAGTATGATCCCTGGCTGTACGCATTATGAAATGGGTTGATTAGCGCCGTTATGCTTTTAAAAATATTTTGTAAAATATTTAGATAATAATAATAACGCGTACACAATCATAACCCAGCACTAGGGAAACCCTGTATCGCGGATGCCATGGACATACGTAGACAACCACATATTACACCCAAACTCACGAGAGAAATAAATGTAGGCCATACAAATATTTCTCCCGGCCTAGGAATCGAACGTGGGACCTCTACGTGGCAGTCCAGCATGGTAACCGTTCTGCCACAGATGTGGTTAAATAGTGATTAATATACACTGTTTGTATATTGTATTGTGTATATATTATTTTAGTAGCAGAAGAGTTCCTTGTGAAGTAGTACGCCCAGGGAAGTACTGCCACCTTACCTATTTCTACCGCCAAGCAGTAACGTGAGCATTACTGTGTTTCGGTGTTGAAGGGTTAAGGGTGCTGGAGAAAGTACAGACACATGGGACTTGTCAACTTATGTCTCAAGGCGACGAGCGCAGTGGCACCTAAGATCTTTGCGATTTAAAGCTCTGAATGGCACTGCACGTGCTATAGATAGACGTGTCGCTTAACACCAGGCATATGACTTGTTCGTACCGTCACTTAGTATTATAAAAAAAAAAACACTTTTACAAGGAGCTCTAGTAGTTCTATAATAAAAAACTTAAGTTAATCAATGAGAGTAGCTAATAATATTTTTGATTCAATATTGTAATACAATATCGTACGACTTGTTTTTACAATTGATACAACACAGAGAAATTCCTTCGATCTGACTCGACTTGAACCAGCGGTCTTATCAACAGAGCTACAGACCGAGTCTTAGACTAATACTGACTGACTCGGTCTTTACCTCAATCGGGAAGAGAAGTCGCTCTTTATATCAAGAATACTAACAAATGAGTTAAGTTTATTTAATTGATATTCAATTATTTTTAAGTGAAAATTACTCTACAAGTTTGTTATAATTATTAATATAAAAAACGAACACTCAGGATCGAATCCGGCTGGATCGAAGGATTTTTTTTTGAGTGTTCGATCTTTGTATTAATAATTAAAACTAGTAAATATTTTTACAAAAAGTATATAAAAATTATGGCAGTAAATGTCATTATGATATTCAATAAATTAATAATGTAATTACTTGAAGAATCTAAGGAAAGAATGATCAAAGTCACTTGAGGATAGTTTTAAGAAAAAATCATTTTTAATTTTGAAGACTTACTAATAATTGTTCATGAAAATAACACGTACAAATAATTAAACACACACACGTTTGTACAAACTAAAACAAAAAAAAATTAATAATAATCTTCTTATTAAACTTTTTTTCAAGTTAGTCCAAAACATAAGTTGTATTCATGATTTTTTAGAAAGACTTTCTTTCTAAAAAATGTTCAAAACTATCAAAGTAATTTTTAACCCCTTAATTTAAATGAGGCAGATTATTTTAATAAATTTAATAATAATAATAATAACGCACACACTCGACATAGCATTTGAGCATTTGTTGAAGTAAACTGTTTGAAATATTGTAAATTACTGTACAGAGCCTTTTTAATTGGAAAAAGCTCCGTGTAAGCCACTTCAGCTTCGTCGGTTTCCTCAATTGAACGAATTGCACGTTGTTCTCAGTGCTGGGTCATGGAAAAATTTCCATTTAGAAAAAATAATATTTTTCAGAAAAATTAATATTTTTCCAATAATTTTCCTTTAATTTTCCACATTTCACGTTGAGATCTGTCAAAAGTTGAAGTTATTGAACGAAAACAATAGAACTAACAATATGTGTTAGTGGTGTGGTTGTTGGAGGTTATTTTCGCTGTTGTGAAATCATTTTAAATCTCGTTTATTTTATAATTCACGCCAAATAAAACTTCAAAAGATATTTCTAAACGTAGGACAATATGACCCTTCGAAATTATATTTCCAATTTATCAAATGTTTCAATTATTCGCTAATTTTTCCGGAAAAATGTCCACTAATTGATTTTTTTCGGAAAATTACCCAACAGTAGTTCCTCTACGATCACATAGCTCTCCCATGGTCTTTTGAATAACTGTCGGGTACTAATAGTATGCCGTTTTCTTTCAATTTTTTTTACATACTTCGGAGACAGGTCTGGTGGCAAACGGACATTTTTTTCTATATAGATTTCCCAAAAAAAGAACTCCACTCATGGAGCATCTCTTGTTTTGCCTCAATTACATGGAACTCTTTTAACTAACCTGCTCTGTTAACTATATTAATTGTCTTTTACATTTTTAATCAACTTCAATTATTTAGACGTCAACTTGCATCAACAATTATGAAACTCTACTAAGGCTTTTTAAATTACTTCATAATTAAAATTTCTCTTCAACAAACGCAAATGAGGGAAAAGTAACTTAAATCTCGGTAACAGAACTTAAGTGCAGCACACACGATGCATTATTTGCAGCACCATGTTTTACTTCTCAATGCTAACAAATACACTACCTAGCAATATAAAATTGCTTTCCTACTACCTACAACGCATTTAATTATAAATTCAGAAAGTACACAAAACGAATAATTCCAAGTGCATTGGAAATGAAGCTATTTTTTCGCATCTAAATCGCGTATATTTGTTTTTTCAGGCAAACGTTTATGTTGTGGTTGTTTTGGAAAAACAAATGTATGTGATTTAGACCCGAAGACATAGTTTCATTTCCAATGTTTAACAATCGGAAAACCTATTTTTTATGACACAAAGTGACGGGATGAATGAGTCGTGCGCCTGATGTTACCTTAGAACTTTATATGGCAAATATCTAAGCGGAACTGCCACTACGCCCGCCACCCTAAGACATAAGTTGAGAAATCCCATGTGCCCGTAATTTCATCAGCAACCTTACCCTTCAAAATCGACAATCACTCTTATTACTGTTTGGCGGCAGGAATAAGTAAGGTGGCAGTACTTCCCTGCTACTAAAATCTAAACACTCCAAGTAAATTGTTTAATGAACCTCTAATATATTCTAATGTGTTCACTTGTTAACCGTCTTTGGTTGTTGGTACTGTATGTTTATAATGCCATAATAACACCCAAAAACATCTCATAATCCTGTTCACAAAACCCATATGAACCCAGCCTAACAACATGCACCGAGCCGGTTTAATTTTCACATGTGCTCGCTCTCGTAACCATTCCTTGTAATTATGCCTCACCTTTAATTAAATGTGTGAAGATAAATTTCAGAGCACACGTAATGTAAGTTTAGTGTAACCGCGTGCTAGTGTTGCCTTAGGATTCATTTTGTTTTAGATGAAATGTCGTGATTAAATTTAATTGTAGTTTCTTATTTAACTTAGGGTGGAAAAGGCGGAATTTTGAATGCCAGTCAGATATAACCAAATGTAAGTGTACCTTAATGAATGTGGAATTACAAAGTAGTTGTTTACAGATGATTACGTACAACTCCTATATCTTCAGCAGCAATTGTAGTAGAACTCCTTTTGAAAAAGATCCTAGAGGGCAATACTTACTCCTACCATACTTATTTCTGCCGCCAAGCAATAATGTGTGCTCGTAACTATAATAATGATTGATATTTTTCTCAAACATACTCGGAAATGTTGGCATGACTTTCAAAATACGAACACGGAAAGTTTCTCATTTATGGACCTTGCGACTTCTTCTTGCCCAAGGCCTGCAAAATAATTATGAAAATCCATTACTGTCCTCTTCTCTAAACTTTTAAATCTACCTACTAATAATAAACTATGTAAACAGTCAAAAGAAAAACTCATACAGCTAACTGCCCAGTGTTCATAATTGCGAGAATTAAAAATACCTACCTGTACCGCATACTTAGAAAAAGAGAAAATTGCTGTAACATTTAAAGTAAAGAGTTTTGGTATTCTTTCGTTTTTTCGGTTCTTTTGTATTTTCGGAAAACTGTATTACTCTAAAAACTATATTCGGTATACTATATTTCAAATCACTTGTTCATGTTTGGGTAGTAAAATCCCACATTATCATCGTTATTTGTATCTTTAGTTGCTTTTGTCTTATTTATTTTACAAATTTTCTAGGGCTCCTTATGAAAGAGTTCGTCCAGGGAGTACTGCCATCTTACCTATTCCTGCCGCCAAGTGCTAATACGGCCTTTACTGTGTCCGGGTTTGAAGGATAAGGGGCTGGTGAAACTACAGCAACATTAGATTTGTCGGCTTTATGTCTCAAAGTAAAGATGCCGAAGCAGTAACTCGCATGTCTTTGCGATTTAAAGCTCTTATTACAACAGTTCTGGATAGGTGTGTCGCTTACAACCAGGCACACGACTTGCTCATTCCGACACTTGATATCATAAAATCCACATTTCGTTTTATGACGGTCCCCCATTGTTAAAATCCGTGACTTTAAATAACTTCTTTCTATTTGTGGTGAGAAAGATTATGAGGTGTGAAAACCTTCGTGAAGTGGATCAATAGTCCCTTCTTTCATTTGGCCCGACCATCTCTTCGGTGTCCATCCTCTGAGGTACTCCTCCTTCCTCTACTTACCCCAAATTTCCCCAATCAGCACTATACTCATAAGTAAAATACAAATAGAATAAAAAACGTTGGTTAGTATGCAGTAAAAAGACAGCGCCGTTAAAGCGATCGCGACTGCCAAATTTTCAGTGTAAATCAATTAAGCAATTAACGCTAATTTGGGCCAATGCAAAGATTTGAGTTTAGCGCATTTATCTATAACAGGCAATTTAATTTTAGTTTGTAACTGTAAGATTTAGACAGCCAATTTTAATAAAAATTGTGCAACTACAGTCACAAATATCATTACCAAAAATATACCCGATACGTGTTTCGCCTCTTTACGAGTCATCATCAGAAGTTGTTGATTGTTCGATATTCGGCAGAAGAATGAGCTCGCTTTTTTTTTCTGATGGACACTTTGTTGATGGCCTTGGCTGCGCCACCGGATGAATGAGCGAACTGAAGGTTCTTAATCCATTAAAAATAAGCTAAACTAAAAAGGCTGAGGGCTCCCATGTGCGAATGGCCCTCGGCTCAGGATGCTAATGTAGACTTTTGCCAGAAGGACGTGGTGTAGGGGTAAGTCTGCGCGAGTACACGTTGAAATGAGGGGAATAAGCTCACTCGCGGTTGGTCATATTCATACCCCACTATTACCTTCGTTATAATTTGAAAATACCCGCAATAAAACAACTAAGTTTACTAACTAACTTCTCATTATGCGTGTTTTCATTGAACATGGACTTCCATAATTTTTGTCGCCGTACCGAATATATCTATGTCGCTTAAATTTATGGCGCATCTCAATAGCTCCAAAATGACTCTTCTGTCATAATGAAAGGGCACTGAATTGAAATTGAGTTTAATTGACTATTAAGCCGTTATTATTAGACGGTTCAATGTCATGACATTTTGAAATTGTTTGTGTTTTCTACAGTTAAGGTGGCGTTAAGGAATCTTTATCACCCGAACTTTCTCTTGTCCCCTAACCTCAAAAGCCCTATAGTGTTCTGTCTCCAATTTGATTTGAAATAATTAATTGTGACTTCAAAGACTAAGCAATAAATAGCACATTTTGAAACGCGTAACAAAAATTGATTAATTATATTTTTTTCTTTTGAACAAGGATCACACACGAAATATTAATCATGACAGCTAATTGTACAACCGCAAAAGATACAAGGGTGTTGTTTGCCACGTACCACATTAATTTGCACCTTAATTATTATGTAAAACCACAACCGTGATTACCTTACCTTATAATTTAGAGTACAAATCTTAAATAAAAGTTGAAAGCCTGATATATATTAAGACTAGGGATGTAAATAGAAGCAATAATATACTTAATCCAAAATGAAATTCCTTTAAAATCAGTTTAAGAACTTCAAAAATATGTCCATGTACATTATATAACATTTGTATGATACGAAAAACTCGTATATTACTATGCACCTACCTAGTAAACCGAAACCGTGGCTGTCCGGGCCTACCTCTGAGTTTCGAGATTTTGTGCGAAATTTAATTTGTAATTTACCATTAGCTTTTCGGTGAAAGAATATATCGTAATGAAACCTGCACGTCGAAGAAGGTTCACGTGTGAACTGCCCAACCCGCATTAGGGCAGCGTGGCGGGCTTAAGCCTAAAACACTCGTCTGAGAGGAGACCCGTGCCCAGCAATGGGATGTATAAATAGTTTAATGATGATGATGATGATGAGTATACTGACAAAAAACGGATTCCAAACTGGTCTTGTATAAGTAAATCACAACATGTATATTTCATTATTTTTTTACTAAATTGTTGTTCCAATCATTGTGCATGGTGTTGCAATTATTGTGCGTGCTGCTACAATCATTGTATTTTTTTATTATTATTTATTCACTAGTAAAATAGTTTAAAAAAAGAACCACAAAAACAGCGAAAAAAACCACTAAAAGATTTATGTATCGCTACCATAAAAAAAAATTCATGTAAAATACTTATGAGCACAATTAAAACTATTGAATTTCACAATTTGAGAGATGCAATGATTTAAGATTATTTTACATTTGAGATATATCAAGAACGTCACTAGGGAATTTATAATGCGGTAATGGTAACATATATCTCCAGTAACGCCTTCCATAATTGTTATTGTATGGAGGAAGAACATACCTTGGTAGGTAATTTAGATTACGCAGTTTACTAATTCTTGTTATCTGTTGTAATATGGCAATTTTATCTGTTTCATTATAAATTATGTATATATTTATTTTACTGTGTATGTTTAAGTTTCTACAGTACCTGAACAAGCTGTTCCGATCTTATAATTAATTTTAAACGTATGTCAGCACAAAGGATTTTAGTAGTCTTACTTGTTATTTATAAATATATCATCTAAGTACGTTTTGTGTTTGTGTCGAAAATGGTACTTGAATTTACCTCACGATATTTAGACACTTTCATGTTTGAATCGTATTGGAAATGGTTTGATTGGATCAATAATTGCTTCCTTGTGGATCAATAACGCAATGGCTGCGCGTGCATCCGCCTACGTTAATTTATTGTGAAAAATCACAGTGAAACCATATACTAAACTGAAAACTACAATGAACAATGGTAAACGTACGTTTTCGTAAACTTGTAACATCAAGAATTGCTCCCACGGCCACGCTCCCAGCTTAAAAACTCTTATTTGTCCTATCAACAATACATATTTATTCAAAATATACTACACAAATCGAAGTAAGGCATAGTTTGTATTCCTCGCATGGTTGACCGGTTAGGGCTACCCGAAACTAAAATCGCGCCACCATTTTGTACGTTCTACCTATAGTAAATATATTATATATATAAATAAATAATAATAGACCCCGATTAAAACAAGTTGTATTCTATTTCACAATCACTTTTTATTTGAGTAATAACCTAATGTTTTCTGCTAAAAGCGACACATTTTGGTTTACCATACCATGTCCAAAGCTTTTAATGGGCTTTCCATTATCTGTATAAGTGGAGTGGAGAAGACCAGCGACCAATAGGATTTTCTGCTTTTGACATGTCTGCAAAGATTGGTCAATGTAAGTAAATATTATTGGTTGCTGAAACATATATCTATCCGTTTTGATAGGTACGTTGGTATTGACGTTATGTCCTATTATTAAAGAGGAAATTAATTGATGTGTAACTTGTATCATTACCATCCATCCATCCATCCTTACCTCCTTACCAGAAACAGGTAAGGAGGTAAGGATGTGAGCATTACCGTGTTCCGGTTTAGAAGGGTGAGAGTGCTGGTGAAATTGCAGGTGGGACTTGTCAACTTATGTCTGTCTTAGTGTGGCGGGCGTAATGGCAGTGCCCCTAAGATATTTGCGATTCAAAGCTATAAGTGGCACTGCAACTGTTTGAATAGGCGTGTCTCTTACCACCAGGCGCACGGCTTGTTCGTCCCGCCACCTATTAATGGAAGTGGCAATGGAGAAACGCAAAGTTTCATACAGGTATTCAAGGCCAGTTCTAAAAAAAAATCGACTTTTACCGAAAATAATATCATTATATAGATAACTCATAAAATAAAATAATTGAATATCATGATAGTTAAGTATCGTGATATTTAATAAACTTAAATTATAATTAAAAGTTATGTATAATTTGTTGCTTGGTCGTAATTATTATGTTAGTTTTTGACATTTTTTTTTGTAATGTCAAGTGACGGGACGAACAAGTTGTACGCGTGACGGTAAGCTACACGTCTGTCCATAACAGCTGCAGTACCACTCAGAGCTTCAAATCACAAAGATCTGAGGGGCACTGCTACTGTGCCCGTCACCCCGAGACATGAGTTGACAAGTCCCATGTGCCTGTAATTTCACCAGCACCCTTCAAAACCGGAACACAATAATGCTGACATTATTGCTTGGCGGCAGAAATAGATAAGGTGACAGTACTTCCATGGACGAACACTCTCACAAGGAGCTCTACTGCTACTAAAGGTAAAGTGGTTATAGGTATGTACAAATTTGTTTGTCCAACGTAACTTATTGTAAACATTAGTGGAAACTCGTTTGGCTGTTTGTTTAATATGTGTTAATAATGAAATGTATTATACGATGCTGTATAGTAAACAAACTCACTGTGTGACAAAACGTATCAGCCCTTATCTGTCATGTTTAACGAATTTAGAAATGATCTCATGCATATGCTCTCCTCGTGGAAAAGTGATCAAGATCAATCGCTTGCGTCTTGGAGGGCTGAACATATTATATGTCATCTAACAATCAAATAAGAAGTCCTAAATCTTTATGGAAAAACTTAAAATCACAGCAGTATAGCCCCTTCCAAAGACCTCAAATCATTCCACATTTAAAGATCTCAGGCCGATTAGTATCATGCCATGTTTGTCAAAGGTCTTGGAAAAAGTAGTTTACCAACAGCTTATTGTTTATTTAGAGGATAATAATATTCTCCCTCAAACACAGTCTGGATTCAGAAAGAGTCGGAGCACGGCTACTGCTTTGTTGGAGGTTACAAGTAATTTTCTTGAAGCGCAAGATTTAGGGTTGTGCACTGTTTTAGTGCTATTGGATTTTTCACGTGCTTTTGATACTTTAAATTTTTCTGTTTTAGTTTCTAAATTGCTATATTATGGATTTGATGTCTTTGCAGTTAAATGGTTCCACAGCTATCTACACGACCGACAACAAATAGTAGAATTGTGCAATTCCAATGGCTCTGTAGCATTTTCTTCTCCTTCTGCTGTTACACGTGGTGTACCGCAAGGATCCATCCTTGGAACCCTATTGTATATTCTCTATAGTGACATCATAAATTGTGTTAAACATTGTAAAATACATCTATATGCTGATGATGTTCAGCTTTATTTTTCCAGTAGACCTGAAGAAATTGAATCAGCTGTAAGGAAAATCAATGAAGATTTAGGTAATATCTACAACTGATCGTTCAAAAATTGCTTAAAATTAAACCCGCACAAATCTAAGTTTAACTAGGTTCTAGGCAGCAGGTTGCTAAAGCGGTTTCTTATTCTTCAGCCATTAGATTGAATGACAAGGTTATTGAATCCTCGGCGATAGTAAGAAATTTAGGGGTGTTAATGGATTCCGAATTAAGATTTGAAAAGCACATTCAGGAGATAATAAATAACTGCTTCTATCGCTTGAAAGTGCTTTACAAGGTACGCAGGTTTCTAAGCATTGAAATCCGCATTAATCTTGTAGAGTCTTTGGTACTTTCCAAATTCAATCATGCAGACACCGTATATGCTAGCTAAAACCAAAAACCTACTGCAACGCGTACAGAATGCCTGTACCAGATATTGTTTTGATGTTCCTAGTAGAGGTCATGTTACACCATTCATCAATCATGCGAAATTGCTGAATATGTCATCTAGGAGATCGGTTCATTTTGCATCTTTACTCTTCAGTAAAGTTAAAACTTGCAAGCCATTTTATCTGTACAATAAACTTACCTGGTCATCTCGAACTTGTTTCCTCTTTCGCGTGGTGTTATTCTCAAAGTACCTCCGCATAAAATAACTGCCTTTAACGGTAGTTTCAAATATATAATATTCCCCCTCCCCTGCGCAACTTGTCATCCATTCAATCTTTTAAAATAAAAATAAAACAGTACTGTCTAGAGCTCCAACTGAGCGGCTAGGTAACAATTTTTGTTTATTTTTATTTCTTTTTAGTTAGATTGTTTATTTTGTTTCTTTTTATTTCTTGAAGAAAAATAAACTTCAATGGAATTTAATGGAATTGCTTGCTTCGGTAGTGACAGCCTTTTCTAGTTCTAGTTCCTCTTTATTAATGTCTCGGAAGAGCAGTATTTCATACATTCAATTCTTGTAATGACTCCTAACAAGTGGAATATTTTATATATATATTCAATTCATGTAATAATTCCTAACTAGTGCAGTATCGGCGGGTAACCGATGGATGCACGTCGCGTCCGATCAGCTGGTCTGGAAATCTTTGGGGGATGCCTATGTTCAGCAGTGGACGTCTTTAGGCTGATATGATGATGATGATGATGAAGTTTTGTATTTCATATACATTCAATTCATGTCATAATCCCGGACAAGTGTAGTTTTATATACAGTCATGTAATAGTTCCTATTAGTAATTTCTCTACTTGTTTTTAGTTACTGTTTAAGTTACATTATAATTAAATTTTTATTGAATTGATATTCAATTGTTTTTTTGTGAAATTACTCCACTAGTTTGTTATAATTATTAATACAAAGATCAAACACTCAGAAAAAATTCCTTCGATCCGGTCGGATTCGATCCGACGTCTTCTTGCATACCGTGGCAGACGCTATACCAACTAAGCCACGGAACGAACCAACGGACTTCACGAATTCTTCTATGTGCTTGCGTCGTGTTTTTGTATTTGGTTTTTCAATGACTTTTTAGTCGTAGCGCCATCTATGAGAAATCTATGTAAGATTTATCACACTTTACAATTACATTTACATTTTATAATTTTAGTGTTTGTCACACTTGTACTTACGTGCCAACTCATTTTGTAAAAAGCGGTTCTAACTGAAAACCAGTGTTACAGCAGGCGAGCTGTAACATTATGCTGAGTTGGATCCGTTTCAGCTTTTAGATAGATATATGTAATAATTCATGTGAATTATCTGTTTAGCTTGAATTATCTTAAGCTGAATAAACGTTTCTTCCTTTCTTTCTTCTTTCTTTCATCTATGTCAAGTTTTGCTAGAGATGTAGCTGAATTAAAAACACATCCACCAAATTATAATTCCGATGTAATTTTTTTATTAAAAAATTCAGTACGCATTGGACCTCCGTCTCACCTGATAAACAGTGATGATGAGTTTGACGATGGAGCATGCACACCTAAATAAAGCCTATTCACTCTCACCTTCAAAAAAGCCTAAGTTATACC
The DNA here is from genome assembly GCF_003589595.1 of Hyposmocoma kahamanoa. Taxonomy (NCBI): domain Eukaryota; kingdom Metazoa; phylum Arthropoda; class Insecta; order Lepidoptera; family Cosmopterigidae; genus Hyposmocoma; species Hyposmocoma kahamanoa. The sequence continues at coordinate 5,279,373 of NW_020653711.1, forward strand.
ATTCAGGGAACAAGTCTGCAGGCAGGAAAACGCGAATCCTTGGAATATTCACAATATAGGGTTGGAACCTTAACCTACTTCTAGTTCACGATGATGGAAAGGGGAACGCGGTATTAAATTCTGCAGTTCCATCGCACACTCTTCGTGATATATCCTGTAGAATACTGATAAGCAGACAATTTTGTGGCGTTGTTTTAGACTCTGAAGCTTTACCTCTACTAAATCCGTGCCACTTACAAGCCTTTTGATACTTTTCATCTGAATCCAAGATCCAGTCTCAGACTATGTATGTAGGTTAGATAGATTGTTCTTGGACGTTACTTTCTAGCTCACCCTGTATCAACAGTTTTTCATTACTTCGGCTATTATGCTCTTTAGGTATTTCTTTCATTATCCCTACAATGTAATAAAAGTCACAAAATTCTTGAGCTTTTTTGCAATATTGTAAAAATTTTAAACAACCCCGTGTTATTATACAGGTGTGCGCTCCGTTGACGTGACTGGCATAATTGTTTAAGGGAAACACAATTTCTGACCTGCACACGTTTTACCATAATAACGTCAAAAAAATAATTGACCTTAAGGGTGCGTACAAATCTAGCGAATGCTATACATGCATACCTACGTAAAGCTTGCCAGTTGCAAATGTGCATTAGTAGTACATCTGTTGTGAGTGCGTGGGGCGTGCTTGCAGCGCGCGTGCAACTCTCGTACAGTGCGCACGCAGAGTATTCGCCAGATCTGTACGCACCCTTAAAATTAAGGGTACAGTTTCAAGATGTGACAGACGGCCGTCAAGATACCAACCGCAAACGAACTTGGATTAAATTGAATACAAGCCACGTGACATTGTGTTACTGTCCTGTCGCATCGCTAACCAAACAACAAATTGCGCCCTTGACTGCAGATGATAATCTTTGTGCAGTCAAGGCCACAAAAACTTCGACTCTTTAGACTTTCGGTTGTTCTTAGTGCTTTTCTTTCTGTTAAAGCGGCATAGAGTTGATTTTAAACCTTAAGTGTCTAAACTTTGTGATCACAAAAATAACAAATTGGAAGAAAACATCTTTTATTACAGTTCCAACCTATCTTTAACCTGTTTAAACGGCGTACGGAACAAAATTAACATGCACACCTTGTACATTAGATAAGCCTGAAACTAATTAAGTTGAGGGCAGACCCTTTTAAAGCTCATTAAAATAAAATGGGTGTACCAACACGCCTAAGTAGGCCCCTTCACATACGTCCCCATGTAATTAGATACATGACTTCGTATTTCATAATTATGTCGTCATTTTTGACAATAAATATTAATATACAGTAAGATATCAGTAAAACAAAAATAAACTTTAACGCTTTTACTTAAAGTTTATAATTTTAAATGATGTATAAGGTAGTAGCCGTAGAGCTCCTTGTGGGAAAATTCGTCCAAGTACAGGCACAAGGGATTTGTCAACATATATCTTTAGGTGATAGGCGCAGTGGTAGTGTCTTCAGATCTTTGCGATTTAAACCTCCAAATGGCTCTCTCTCTCTTTTTTAACACCAGGTACACGACATGTTCGTCCCGTCACTTGGTACAATAAAAAGTTAATATTGCTATTTATACGTATTAACTACGTGAATAACTAAAAGAATTACGAAAATTCGAATTTATATTAAGTATTTAATTTATAAATTAATTATATTACACATTTTTCATAAAGAAAAGGCGTTATAAAAATGTATTTTAAATGACTGTGATTCGCCTTGAGGCGTACGATGTTTACTGTATAAATTAAATATACCACAACCACAGAACCAAAATTCAACTTGCACTACAGATAGTACAATATCACGCTTGACATTTAAGATCATTTTCCAATTGCAAGACAAACAATACAATGTCCAAAATATCAAGCTTGATGTGCCCTTGACTTTACAAGAGAAATTTGTATTTTTAACTTGTAGGACTTTTCAGGTAAAGTAGAAATTACAAATGGAAGTTTATTATCCCTTATACAGTGCATGAAAAAAATATTCAACACTAGCGTAGCCATTTTGCATGAGTTAACCATCACAGGATTCGCGGAATAGCAAAGTAACTCCTAAATCTGTTAACCTGAAATCTGATAAGTGTTCATCTTTTCGTCCCTTTCAAATCACAGAAACTGTATATTCTATTCAAATAACGTATTCTAATTATTACACAAAGATCGAACACTAAGGAAAATCCTCTCGATCCGACTGGATTCGAACCAGCGCCTTCAGCATGCCGTGCCTGACGATGCCATAGCATTGAGTGGAGAAATTCATAGATGACGCTACGGTAAGAAATCATTATAAACTAAAAACAAAAACCTGCGATCTGGTTAATTTCGTAGCTCAGTTTGAAGAACGTCACGCAAGGTATGATGAACGCACTAGTTTGAATCCGGCCGACCTTGATTTTACTAATTAATGTATAATATACGGCTGGAATATGGATATCAAGTCTGGAGCCGTTATTTCCAAAAAGACATAAACCTTCATGAAAACGTTCAGAGGAAGGCAGCTAAAATGCCACAGGCTCTTCGACGCAAATCCTATGAAGAGAGACTACGCGTATTACGCCTCATTAGTCTGGAAGAAAGATGCCTTCGTGGTGACCTCATCGAGACTTATAAAATTCTGATGTGTCAGTACAATCTACTAGATATACAAAACATGTTTAAAAGAAAACTTTAAACCTTCACGTGGCCGCCATCTTAAACGTGCACCTTCCAAAACACCCGCCGCACGCAATTTTTTCAGCAACAGAGTGGTGCATAATTAGAAAACGCTACTGGAATATGTTGTTTCTGCTGTCTCTGTTAATGCCTTCAAAAACAAGCTCGACAACTGGCAACGAAAGACTGAATTAATACTAAAAAAGTAAATTAAAACAAGCGATATAAATTTAAACACTGTGTGATGTAGACTTGCCTGCTGCTCGTCTATAATCAAATAAATAAATAATTATTACAAACTATTGGAGTGATTTCACAAAAAAATAAAATACTCAAACTTGATATAACGTATTTTAATTTATACAAGTCACAAATAGTTAAGAATTTACTTCGAATTCTCAAACTCAATTTACCAAGATAGAAGTCATTAATTGCGAGAAAATTATAAAACAAAAAACTTCACAATTATCTTATTTAACAAAATCAAAAAGCCAATTAAAATTCAAAGACATAAATATTTAATCATAATAAATGAAAGGATAAATACACGGACGGCCAACGACTTCGCATTCAAATTTCTATAAAGGTAGAAATACAAAGAGGTAGATATATACAGAAATGTAATCTGGTTGTACAGCGTTATCAATGACTAAATTTGTATTTTAATCTGCTGCTTTAAGATAGGGAGCGAAGTCTTACGTAGAGAACATGCTGCATACGAGAGCGGGTAAGAATTACCTACATGAAAAATTTATGATAAAACTGACAACTAACTGCAGTCACACGATAAAATGGACAAACTCGAATTTACAAATCAAAGACTTAATGTAAATGTGACTAATACAGCCTAAAAATTAAAAACACGGAATCTACTTAAGTAACAATAGTAATATACCTGGACAATGTAATGTACCAAAAAGCACGAGTGGTGCAAGAAGTCTCCCCGCACGACGTACCACTGTACGTCTTTGAGCACCCTGGGCAACAATCGGCGGTTACCTTACGCCGATCGGCAATTCCTGTCACCACAATGGCAAACATTATAGTGCATGCCATCGATATGATAAGAAAAAAAAGAAAAAGACCCGAAAGCAGCGGAAAGAGCTGTTAAAAAACAGCATTAGGTTATTTTGTAGCGGCGTTCTCTGCTCTACCATGAATAAATTTACAATTGCATTCATCTCTAGCGACGACGTTAAAGTGGCATCATTTTACCGATAATCTCGTATGTCCTCGTACACGTGAAGAGGCTCATCAGTGGTAACACAGACGCGTCAAGAATCAAATATGCATGGGTAAAAAAGGGCGATGGGTTGTCATTTTGTGATTGGTTAATTAAGGTGGTTATCGGTGGCCGATGGCTGTGTAAGACGACTAGAAAATCATGGACCATCAGAGGCTGCCTTGTAAAATAAAAGGTGCACGAAAGGAGATAACGTCAGGCGCATCCTGGGCAACAATCGACGAGCACTTACGCCATTTGGTAAATTCCTTCAACCTCGATGGCAAACATTATAGTGTACGCCATCATAATTTATATAACATCATTAGCAGTCACATCAACACGCAATATGACTAACGCTAATTTGTATCTATTTTAGTAGTATAAAATTTGTTCACGTTTCTTATCACGGGATAATTTCATTTTATTTTCTAATATTTCCACCATGGAGTTTTTAACCGTTCCGAAATATCGGGGAGATTAAAATAAATGATACCATGGTATGGTATGAAAGCTATAAAATAGAGATAATAATTTGCTGAATAACCACGGAAGTCTCAAAATCTATAAGAATCAATAATTTTTCAAGCTTTTTTTATAATTTCAAGTGATGGTAATGTAGACTAGGCTGTACTCTTTGAGTAGGATTGCTGGCTGAACATA
>NW_020653711.1:5283954-5316262 GCF_003589595.1 Hyposmocoma kahamanoa
TTAAAAGTACCTCTCGCAATGCATCTGAGCTACAGCCCTCTATTTCAAATGGTGGATTGCGCCGGCTTTACAGAAAAAAAAGCGTGGATAAGGATTCCGATGAAGAAAAGTCCGGTGTAGAATATTTTCATGTCTTGTTACGACACAACATCAAGAAAACGTACATAAGGTCGTAATATATATTTTTACTTTTTATTAGAAAATCGTTGTTGTGTGCTTGTGCACTTCGTAGTAGTTACCAGTAAGGTAAAAAAAATAAATAAATTAGAGCTATACAATGAATCATACACCGGCACAGAAATTTTCGGGCCTAAATGATGTGGAAGAGTACAGCCTAGTCTACATAACCCAGTGATCGTCCGATGGATGTTCAAGCCTGTGTCGTCGTTGTGGCAGCATGCACGTTGGAGATAGCTTAGGCTGAGATAGTTAGGAACTTGTAGTGATGTTTAGAATTTTTATTAGGATCGTTCAGCCAGTTTAGGGTCGCTAAAATAAAGTGTTAGGGTTTAGTCAGGTTCCCTAATTAGATAGGATAGCTAACTAGTGAAAATATTTTGATTTGTTTGTTTAGGATGTGATCATGGTCTGTCCTTTTAGATAGGTTTTTGGCAGACCAAAGCCATAGCCTCCTCGGTGGTTTACTTGTTGGTAAGTTAGTGACTTCCGAGCAGTGTGTGGCTAGCCTGTAGTAAAGGCTGATCGCAGATGTAAGTTGCCTATCATAGGTAGACCATCAGCTAGGGATATTCGCCCCTTCAGCTGTGAGGAAGAGGGATGTAGACTAGGCTGTACTCTTTGAGTAGGATTGCTGGCTGAACATAGGTAATGATTATAGTTTTGTATTTGGAACGCTAAGAAAATAAGAATAGAAGAGCTTGACATATTAATTATTAAGAAGATTGATTTGTAACCCTAGACATAAAAATGGTAAAATAAACCAAAGTTTAAGATGATCCTGGTTTTATATTATTAAAAGTACCTCTCGCAATGCATCTGAGCTACAGCCCTCTATTTCAGTAAGCTATACGCCTGTCCAACTTGCACAACACTTGCAGTACCACTCATAGCTTTAAGTCGCAAAGATCTAAACAGCACTAACACTGCGCCCGTCACCCTGAGACATGAAGTTGACAAATCACACGTGCCGGTAATTTCACCAGCTCATGTTAGGCACCCAGTTTACCGTTTTAAACAAAATGGAAAACTATTGTTTGTTGAAAAAGTCCAACTCCGATCCATTTTGGTAGATAGACACTCAAAGAGACTCATTTCGATTTGCATTCCAGTGGTTACTAATATCCTCTATTTTTTGTCCGCTTTTAATTTCGCTTCAATTTCCCACATAACCTCTACCTAACATTTGGCCAGACTTAAATGTGTTTGAATATTTTAATTTCAGAACGCAATATTCATGTGGAAGCAACCCTAATTACTTGTATGTTAGAATTTTTCATTTTTTGCGTCTATAGAAACCTTTTTATTTGATGATCGTGTACGTTGGTATTCAATACCTTGTCCTTATAGTACCTATTACCTCCCATTGCTTCGTATTCCTAAAAGTTTTTCGTAAAATAGAATTGTTTTGAACGCGGAACTCATAAAAATACACTACCCATTTACTTGTACTATGATGTTTTTAATTATTAATTTATTATTATGCAGAAAAAGAAGAAAAGAAACCATACAAGTTCGTATTGTTACTTTTCCATTTTGGAACCTTAGTAGAAGTAGAGCTCCTTGCGAAAGAAACCAGGGTAGTACTGCTTCTATACCCATTTTTGCCACCAAGCAGTAATTTCAGCATTACTGCGTTCCGGTTTTGAAGGATAAGGGTGCTGGTGAAATTACAGGCATATGCGACTTATCAAATTATGTCTTACGGTGGACGAGTGCATTGGCAGTGCCCCTCAGATCTTTGCGACTTAAAGCTCTAGTGGCACTGGAACTGCTACGGCATGTCGCTTACGCACGACTTGTTTGTCTCTTTACTTGGTATCATATAAATAAAGGAATCCCTGAAAATATTACATGACTTCTTCGATTTTCGCAAACCAAAACGCAATCCGAAAAACATATATTTAAGTCACGAATAAACATCGACTTTTTCGGCAGTTTAGCGGTCGGCTAACATAATTTTTGTCAAATCTCTGAACTATACATTAGTTTTCTATTTGGCCTCCCGCCAAACTAAAGTTGGTCAGCTATATTATGGCTACGATAGAACACGCATTTTGTAAATGTAATCAGTGCCTCGACCACGATTTCACAAGCGACTACGTAATATATTATAGTAAATTTTACAGTGCTCCTAGCGTACACAAGAAATAACATTTTATTCACAAATATTAAAACTCCTGGCAGCACAAAAATTTTAAATTTTAGGTTAAATGTATAAAAAAATATAACTTTACACGGACAGCCATTAAATTTTGATTACTGGTTATTACCTAAGGTAGGTTATTACTTAAGGTAGGTTATTACTTAATGTACACTCCGCATATTAGCTTGGTGCAGCAAGCGAACAGCTGGCATACAGATGGAGACTGAAAATCAACAATAATAATAATAATAATAACGCACACACTCAACATAGCCCCGCACTAGGGTAACCCTGTGTCGCGGGTGCCATGGACACACACATAGACAACCACAAATTACACCCAAACTCACGAGAGAAATAAATGTAGGCCATACAAATATTTCTCCCGACCCGGAATCGAGTCTGGGACCTCTGCGTGGCAATCCGGCATGGTAACTAATAATGGTGCTACGGAGGCAGTTATAATGCTGAGTCTTTATCCTTTTTGTCCACATTGCTCAATTGTTTTTGGTATTCTTTTTCTAAGTATTGTGTTTCTTGTTTTGTGGAGAAATAAATGTCTTTTTGTTTAATTTTATTAAACACTACTTTCAATTCATTGTAGGTATAATGTACAGCCAATTTCTTAATATATAGATCCTCTAAACGACTATTTGGTTCTGAGTAAAGAATGGTATTCAATTTTGATGACTTCATTATTGCATAATTAGTGAATAACGCTTTAAAAAACTTTTTAAGACAATTTTATCTTTAATTATATGACTAATTAAATACAAATTAAAAAAAAAGAAATTCCTTTACGCTTTTTTGTTCGTTGCGTAAGAAGAATCTCAGAACCAAAAGGTCGGCTATGGGGCAGATATCTTAGGGCGTCGATTGTACTTTTGTACAGTGCGAAACAAAAAATACTACTTTAGGATACGAAGAAGACTAATAACTAGCCAAGGAAAATGTAATCTAAAAGAGAAACTACTTTCTAAATGTCTGTGGTCGTGGCCATATCAAACATCGATTTTTTCCACGAGTTTATCTATGGGGATTTCACGAGGAAGTTCCGAATTTGTTTCATAACTGAACAAATTTATGTTTTAATTGGTTCTGGTCTGGGTGTTTTAAGTAGTGTTCCGGGGTTAATTCAGTTTAGTTACGAACATTTAACTGCATAACCGGTACGTGTGTCATTTAAAGTGTTAAATTTTTGATTACTATTAATTTAGTAAGTACCTTTTTTTTGACACCAAGTGACATGACAAGCAAGTCGTGCACTTGGTGATAAGCGGCACACTTGTCTATTACACCTTAACAGAATTATAAAAGTGTAGAACATGACGGGATTAAGCATAAATAGTTCACCAGAAATATTAACATTGGGCGATGCTCTACACCTTGCTTTGAGTGAGACAAAATTCTAATATAATATACCTTTTTTTTATAATAATATCAAGTACGGGACGTACGAGTCGTCCGCCTGATGGTAAGCTACACGCCTGTCCACAACAATTGCAGTACCATGCAGAGCCTTAAATAGCAAAGATCCGCCCTCGGATCTTTGCTGTTTAAGGCAGTGGCAGTGCCCCTGCACCCTGAGATAATAAAGATAAATTGACAAGTCCCATGTGCCTGTAATTTCATCAGCACCCTTAAAACCGGAAAGACGAATTTGCACAAGGAGCTAAGCCACACTTTGACTGCACTGTCTATGGCTACGTGTGGGTAAATCTTAATTTTCCTGCATGCAGGTGTTCGAACACGAGTGAAACACCAGCAAGTTCAGTATAAACTGTGTTGGAGCACCACAATCATATTAGGTTAGATTATATGATGTGGCTATGTTATAAAAGAAATAATTATAGGAAATGAAACTATTTTTCCGGGTTTAAATCGCGTTTGAACACCAACATTTCGGGCCCTTTATAGGTCCCTCACAATCTACCCAGGACGCTGCGAGAGGCCATTGAAATTAAAAAACATCCTAATTTCAATAGGGTAGATGGTTTCTCTGCACCACCAGTTTGTGATCGAGTATTTCCTCTGATGAAAAATCCCAAACAGACATAAGACTGCAGTACTAAGTAATATGTTTTAATTTATTCTAATTTCCATTACTAATTAATTAAAATTTAACTTAATAAAAATTAATATGTTACAATAAAATAATTCGTAAAACAATGTAGCCTAAATTAGAAATTTTACAAAGAAACATTTCTTTGTAAAATTAAAAATAAAGTATTTAAATAATAACTTTTGTAACTATACTGAAAAAATAGGGTGGTTTTCATTAATATTAGACATAACTGGTTGATGACCAACCGTGACCATGGGACCTGTAAACATTGGTTTATTTGAAAAAAAAAACAAATTAACGCGATTTAAATACGGAAAAAGAGTGCATTTCCTGTGTGTAACAATCGCGAAAACATAAAAAATCCATATGAAGTACAGGCTGCTCGTGTAGAACGATTGACAGTAGGTTTTGAAGTTGTTTTTACTTTATTGTGTATTTTATTAATAATGTCCTTGTTAAGAAGACAGTACTTATAGCGCGCATTACAAAGTTCTTACAACCAGTGTTTGGTTTATTATGAACGTTAACAAGTAAAACACAATGACACACAGACACGATACAAAAATTATTAACCAATCTGAATACAACATTCAAAAGTTGACATTCCCAACGGTATACCTATCCATTATGATAATGGTTCCATTTTAAATTGATACCATCGATCTGAATGATCGCACGTCAGTCGAATGTCTCATTAAAATGGTAGCACGTTAACAAACAATTAGCTTCTGAATTAATGATAACAATCTTGGTAACCTTATTTTGATTTTTATACAAACAAGGGTGGCACAAAAACTTTATAAAAACAAGGTTCGGAAGTAACGTTTTTGAGAAGCAATATTATAACGTTTCTGAAGATAAAATTAAATTTTAGGGATTGTTATTATTTGATATTGATTATGGTACAACCGTACCATCTCAGTCAACCGTGACCATGGGACCTGTAAAGGGCCCGAAACGTTTGAAAAACAAATATACGCGATTTAAATAGGGAAAAATAGTTTCATTTCCTATGTGTAACAATCGCGAAAACCTAAGAACTCAATATAGAAATATTTATGTTAAGAAAGCATCGGCGAGGCGTCCATATAACTCGATTCCCACTGGCTTGCCTAAAGTTTTCCAAGTATCATCAAACATCATACATATTTTAAAATAATTTACTACATTTTGTGCTTAATTTAACGTGTAGAATAATTAACCAGTGAAATAAGGTGTACTTAAGTTGTTCAGGAAACTGTTCTTTATTTTGCTACGACTTTACTAAAGACAATTTTCACGCCTCGTTACTGTAAGAAGGATAGTATTTCTTTTTAATGAAAAATTGTGATAAACCTAACATTAATACGAGGAATAAAATATATCATTATTATAAGTACTGCACATGTCTATGCAGTTGTATGTACACTTCGTATTATGTCGGTTTTCTTACTGTTTATTTATTTATTGTTGATTTCTATATTGTTGTCAGTGGCTCACTCGCCCCAGGCTTACTGAAAATCAGCGCCACGAAATGATATAAAAAAATCGTTTGTGGCTTACCTGAGCACGTCCCGATTACACCAACCGGGACACGCATGACGGTGAATTAAGTACTGCATGATTATGTCAATTGTTTTAATTTTTTATTTTTTATTACTATTGTTCATCTGTTGTTTTGTTTATATGCGTGTCTGTGCTTGTGCAATAGACAGTTTTCTTTCTTTCTAAAAATAAACTGGCTATCCTTGACATTGTCTTCACAAAGTCACTAATTCAATTAAGAAGCAATGTATACGCTTTTATGATTCCGGTGGCCATTCAAAATTTGCCGTTTATGCAGTTTACAACTACAATGCAACCAAAACTTTTTTTTATTTGTTTGTTTTACCTACAGCTATTACATTGTGACTTATTTCGTAGGTACAATAATTTGTAGTTTTAAATTTAATACACTGCTAATTACAGGTAAGCACCTCATGCAAAAAAGCCAAAGGAACTTATAACATTTAACTATATTATATAATATTCTTAGAAACAAATACTAATAACTTTCTAAGCTAATAACTACCTACGTTTATACATAACATGCTATGTTACTTTGTTTTTAATATTTTTTAAAAACAAAGGTAAATAATCTGCATGTACGTCATTGTACGTCCAAATATTCACTATTTATATTATATAAGTTACAAATTCTGTACATGGGTGAGTTCGTACTAATTTTGGTCCTTCGAAGAGGTGGGCAATGCGGTTGGATAAAGTATCGGAGGCACCTATGAGGCACTCTAAATCTTATTTGACTTAGTAGAATCGGACAATCAATTTGGTATTGTAGTAAGAACTTTACAGTAAAGGTGGATTATTATACATCATACGCTGTGCAGCTCCTATCTATATATTTCTATGATAAATGATAAAAATCCAAAATCTATGTCAGTGACCCATTTAACTATATTAGTAATAGAAATAAATATTGTAAATAATAAATGGGTACAAATGTTTATTTACAAAGAGCAATCGCTAAAGTTTCTTAATTTGAATTCTTTAGTACTCATTCATTAAAATTCATTCAATTAATTACGGATTTAAGGGTACTACTTTGCTTACCTATGAAATAAAGATTAGTTGAGTTTGAGCGGTGTCTAAAATTGTATTATATTCTGATTTCATAAAAGTATTTATTGTCACCATTATTACAATTGTATAAAATTCCACAATGCAATATTTGCTATTTGTGCATAGCAGGTAAGTAAAGCGTAAGTTAAAAATAAACTATTGCCTTGAAAATCCCACAAAAATAGGAATTTCAATAGACGAAAAGATCACAATCACCAAACGTGTCAAACCCTCGTCGAATTGAGGACGAAACTGAAATTCAAATAATACATTCTTTTGTTCTTTGTTTTAGTTGACTTTTGTGTTATTGCTCAACTTATTAAAAATACATCAACGCCATATGCGACATGGGAATCATTTCGAGCATTCTCAGATTAGTGTTCACTGCATAATTTCGGTGTCAATTTTTATTATTTAAACCGTTCATGGACAGTAACGGAGTTTATAGTAATATTAAATATCAGATTATGCACACTGGCTTTCATGTGGCCATCTTTGAGGTCCAGGATTCGATCCCCGCCCGAGTCAATTTAGGAAAACTAACTTTTCTATATTATCTCAGGTCTGGGTTTTTGTTGTACCATCGTTGTTTACGATGTCCATAACAAAAGTGATTTAGTTACTTACTTTGGGGTCAGAACAACGTATGTGATGTTGTCTAATATTTATTTAGTATTTATCATTTATTTATGGTAGTACAGGGTAAGCCGTTTCGTTATATGGATCTATAAAATGAATGCGATTCCAAGTGCTTACTTTGTAGGTGCCGCCTACTGTTTCTGCGTTGTTGATTATTTCTGCCAGAGAAATATCAACAATGTACTGATAAAATTCAATGATTTACATACATTGAACATTTAATATTGAATCAATATAATGCGGTACAATTTAAGTGCTGCCCATGAACGTGTTAAGTATTCGAGTATATTATCGTATTTAATAGGTCGAATAGATCCAAACAACAGACGGGAGGTACAAGCAGTGGGCCTGATTGTAAGGTCTACAGAACAATAAATACAGTAGAAGTGGTTAATGAGCGTCTGACGCGTGCCAACTATATAGGTCTCGAAAGAACAATCTAAACTCAGACCGCCATTTTCGCTTTGAAGGGTATGGTTGTGTCATTCTTTTGTGCTAATTCTCTAAATTCCAAGAAAATAGTTATTTTTGATATAAGTGCGGAAAGTTAGTCATTATTCACGAGGCTCGATGCTTCTTGGCCCGAGCCAGAGGCGAGGGTCAAGACGCGAGACAAGTGAAAATGACAAATCCGCACGTGTATCAAACGACGTTTTTTAATACATTTGCGAAAAAACTACATTGAAATTAAAATAAAACAGTATTTAAAAAAAACTCATTTTCTGCCAGTAAATTAAAATAATGAAATACAACCACTGCAACCATTAGTTAAAAGTCTATGGAAATTTAGTTCTAACGTGCTGTTTTTGTTTATTTTCTGTAATATCGGTCTGTAACCACTTTTCTTATTATGAAGTCCTGGTACTTTTGTTTAAACTTCTTTAGGAACCCGTGCACGGTAGTGAGATACAATTTATCTGTAATACATAAAACAAATATATACATAAAAAGTCACCTGTCACCCATTCAGGGGTAGGCAGAGACCTCCACTCGATACGTTCATTATATAGTATTTGTAAATAAATATTAGTTTTAATGACGAATGACTTACGTCACAAAGCACATAAATATTAAATAAATATACAACTTCTTTAGTTCTGTGCTTAAGATTTGAAACAACAGTAAATTTAAAAAAAATGGAAAAGTAAAAAGCACTAGTGCGAAAATTCCAATTTTCGGCACGAAAATACCACGTTTTGAGCAACTGTATTAAAAATGCCTTATTGTGCTGTTTTGGAGTGCAAAAATGACGGCCGCACCAAAAATATTACCCGTGATGGTAGTTAATATCATCGGAAAATCTTATTTTAATAAATTTTCTATTTTCTGTTTATCTAAATATTTTTTGTTACAAGAAACGTAAAAGTAAAACTTTCACCCCTGCAATAAGGTCGCTTCTTTTTTGGAGAACTAAATTAATAACTCCAATTTACCGCTAGATCGTAACTTGCAAGAATAGGTATTGATGGTATTGCACTTTCAACGATATGCCAACAGGGTAAAGTTCAAATTATGTTAAAAATCCAGAATTTGTTATTTCTTTTTAAATTTGAAACTGCAACCAATCAATATCAAAATGTTGTAGTGTTACAAATTAAGAATGTGTGACTTTGGCAACATCGGTTCTCATAGTAATCGAGGCTTAAGGCACTTCCATTGTCCTTTTTCTTCCGTAGTAAAGTCCATAATAGTTACAGTGTCACTCAGAGCTTTGATTCACAAAGATCTGAAGTACACCGCCACTGGGCTAGTCAAATCTGGGCAAATGCAAAATGTTGGCAGCAGAAATAGGTAAGGTGGTAGTACTTTCCTGGACGAACTCTTTTACAATGAGTTCTACAGCTATTAAAATAACTTGAATTATAACATAGGTCATTGATTTACAAATAAGTGGACGACGGGTCTAATACAAAAACCACGAAAAAAATGTCCCAAGTCAACCTATTCGAAATTTAAATTGTAATGTCATCGCAGTATCGCGCTGTCAGTCGAACAAATGAAGACTAAAGCGGAGTTTGGCGCTCTGTATACGATTTTAGCGCCTTACAAGTGCGGACACTTTTTAGCGCGGACTCGACGTCCATATAATTGTAAGTCAATGACATAGGTACATAAAGAAAATATTGCAATGCCATTTTCCATTAGGCAAAACATCTCTCCGTTCGCCATTCTGAATACCTGAAAAAACATACTGTGGTATTCTATTGGATAGAATCTTTTTTCAGATGCGCATTTCGGCTAATGATGGGTTTTTTACTTTAACTACGTTGTAACTTTTTATATTTGATTAAATTGAATATTATTTTTTGTATTTGCACATTCACAATACATCTTTTGCAATTTTGGTCGTTCAACTATCGTAAAAGACAATTTAGGCCTTAAGCGCAATGAAATAAGATTCATTTGGAATTTGCGGAGCTTAAGGAAAAAAATCTCAAACGACTTGATTACATCAACAAAACTGCCGAAAATGTACACCTACAAAATTGAATTTACGGAACATTTGAAGTCCTTTCGAATGTTAAAAGCAATTATTCCGTCGATCCAACCCGTGAAAGGAAAGCAGTTGAAAAAGATACGAATGATATGCCTGTGATCCAGTTTCAAGCTGCGCTACTGTAGGCTCAACAAACTCAATGGTAAAATTATGTTATAGGCTCCAGATTCGCGGTTTCCCTACCTGGTCGGTGGACTAGAGGCTTCAAGTTAATGTGATCATATGTCCGACAGTTAAGGAGGGGTCTTTGTGTTTGATTTAGTATTCATAATTACAAGACATTAGTGGAGCAATTTCACAAAAAAATAAGTGATTATCAGGGCAGTAAAACATTTGATAGGTTGTGAGAAAAAACTTTCATCGATTTCTTATAGGTGGCCCTACGGCAAAAAACGTAAGGCATGCTGACTCGTCTGTAGCTTAACTGGTAGACACAGGTGACGCAAGTTTGAGTCCCAACAGATCGAAGGAATTTCTTTAATGTTCGATCGTTGTGTCATTAAGAATATTATGATGTTTTATATGATATTCATTATTTTCTATGCAAAACGATCGATCTAATTCAAAGAAAAATTCCTTCGATCTGACTAGACTTGAACCAGTATCGGTTACCATACCCATACGACGGTCTCGGTCTGTAGCTCAGTTGGTAAGAGACCGAATGAGCTACAAACCGAGACAGACAATATTACGAATTTCTCTATGTGTTCTTTGCAGATCTGTGTATTGGGTTTAATAGTTTTTTCATAAACTTAAGAAACATTTATGTTATTAATATGAACATAATCCATTAGTCTCCCATTGGGGCAGACAGAGGCTAAAAACGTCCTTTTGCTACCCAAATCCATCCAATAATCCAGTAAGTAAGTATCCAATCGCATCAGTACTTTTATACACTCCCGTTTATTTCAATAGTGTTGTATAATTTCCACCGGAACCATAGTTGATTCAATGAGGCCCAATTGACATTGTCGCGGAAAGTAAATGAAGCAAATTTTTGTAATTCAATAGCATATAGCATAATGAATGAACTTAATGTCAATTGTGGAACGTGCAAACTACATATAAGCTAAAAAACAGCGTCCTTAGAAGAATTCTCGCGCAGCTACCGTCTCAGTTTCCTTCCGCGGCAATATAAACTGCGCTTTAACTTTATGAGGACATTTTTGAATTTTGTTATATTTTTAAACATCTGTAACACATATGCTTGCCAAGTTACTGAAATCGGTTAAATCCAATAAACTGGATTCATCCCCTAATTTGCCACCCTTAGAGGTGGAATATTTTGTTCAAACTTGAATGGGACCAGTAATAAGGTAACCTCTTTTTCAACAAAAAAGAATTATCGAAATCGGTTCACAAATGTCGGAGTAATCGCGTAACACGCAAAAAATTTCGAATTGAGAACGTCCTCATTTTTTTGAAGTCGATTAAACAAGACATGATGTTTCATAATAATTAGGTAAGTTTCACCGGTAGGTAAGTTTCATAAAAATCCACGCTAATCCACGAACATTTTAAAAATCGTATAGCCTAAAGAGGATAACGTTCTTTATACACC
This sequence comes from Hyposmocoma kahamanoa, assembly GCF_003589595.1. Taxonomy (NCBI): domain Eukaryota; kingdom Metazoa; phylum Arthropoda; class Insecta; order Lepidoptera; family Cosmopterigidae; genus Hyposmocoma; species Hyposmocoma kahamanoa. Next base: position 5,295,638 of record NW_020653711.1, read on the forward strand.
TTTTCAGATTCGCCGCGAAAGCCGTGAATCCGATGGCATTTTACAAATCCGGATTTTTTCAAATAGACGCGCTACAAACCTAAATGAGCGGCGGCGGAGAAAAGCCAAATTTGATACATTCGTGAGATATAGAGTGGCCATCGCAGGTAGTAGTAAAAATTGTAATTAAAATACCAGCCTATGTTGTTTAAGGTGATGTAATTTGTGTCCATCTGAGCCGTGGTAATTAATTAATCGTATTTTGATTGAGTCGGATAAGTTTTTCATTAGAAGCAGAAGAGCTTCTTGTGAAAGATTTCGTCCAGGGAAGTACTACTTTATCTATTTCTATTGTCAAGCAGTAATATGAGCATTACTGCGTTCCGGTTTGGAAGGGTAAGGGTGCTGGAGAAATCATAGGCACTTGTCAAGTTACGTCTCAAGATGACATTCGCAATTTCAGGCGCAGGGTTCCTCTCAGAGAAAAGTTTAAGGAGTCTGGTATCATGACTGTGGCATCACTGTACATTTACTCAAATATTTTATATGCCCGTAAAACTATACATAATTTCAATAAGAAAGAAGATATCCATAATATTAACCTTAGAGCTAAGTCCAAACTCATGGTAGTACCACGATTTCGTTTAACCAAGGTAACCGACTCTTTTATGGGGAACTGTATAAGTTTTTGTGATAAGATTCCGGGGCATATATTAAACATTATCATTTCCTAAGTTTAAAAACTATATTAAAAATATTTTGATTGAAAAGTCATATCACAAAATTGAAGAAATCATGTTAGATAAAGATGTATGGAAAGACGACACGGCTCCAGAATACACACAAATTTGATTCAAAGTCCATAGCATTTAAGTTTATTTGAAAAGAGCAATCCCTAGAGGTTCTTGCTCGTTTTTCTCAGGGAAATCAGCGTAGTGAATGAGCAGTAGCTTAATGTAATGTAAATGTGACGTTTTCTAGTGTAAATTTATTTTATCTATGGAATAACTGATCTTTGACTTGACTTTGACTTTGACTTTGCAGTGGCAGTGTCTCTCAGATCTTTGCGGCTTACAGCTCTGCCCTGCTAATTGTCAATGCAGTACTTGTAAAACAGCGGTTCAGACAAAAACGCGACGAACATATTTTTAGATATCTAAGTAACGAGTTTATTAACATAAATATATTCAAGTAATATATCTATTAACATGTCACTTTATACCAGGCGCACGACTTGATCGTCACGGTACTTAGAATCATAAAAAAAACGTTACTTATATCATTATTATGTTTTCATAAGACGTGCGATTTATATTCTTTTTATTCCTGTTTTATTCAACGATACATTCATAATGAATTGTTTCACTGATTCAATTTAGAATTCACCAAACAAGCCTTGATTGGAATCTTTTTTTTCAGCGTGTATCGGAACAAAATAACATTTCTTTTTTTTTATTTGTTCCTGTATACGAGTTGGACAGACAAGTTTTGAAGTACTCTGAACCACTACGTCTATGTTTATGTTTTAGTTCGTATGTAATTTGATAGCCGCGTGCAAACGGTGAATAACTGACTTCATATTTATTTCCGTCGAAAGTTTATAAAAAATAGGGTTGAGTTGTTGTAATAACTGCATATTACTCGTACTATTTTACGTTCGGAACTTATACATAAAAATATACCAAAAAACAAAAATCTGAAAGTCTATTTCGAATAAAACAAGTCTGTTATCAAATTATAACGTCCAACATAGTTTTATTTTGTCATCCTTTTTTGTATTGGTTGTTTGTAAATAAATTATTACATTTTTTAAATTTCGTCATAACGAGATCCCTGAAAATTACAAAAATTTCAATTTACGCATGTTTGGCACAGATCTGAAGAAGGTACGTGTTTCAAACATAATGATCTTAACTGAAACGTGGCCAGGAATACTAAAGGCTATTTTTTTAAATTGAAATTCAACCTTAATCACCTTTTATTAAGTGACTAACGAAATAGACTTCGTATAAACAGTGAATCAAAATAAAATATTTTGGAAATAATATTTTCGACTGATTTTTGTAGTAGGAACGACTTTTTTTTTACACAAGTAATAAATCAAAGTTGTTCTATTAACGGAATTAGGAAAGTTGAAATTAATTAAAAATTTTGATTTTGTTGAATATCGTCAGGGTTTAATATCACAATATACATTTATGTTTTGTAAAATTACTCCGACAGTTTGTTATAATTAATAATTAATACAAAGATCGAACACAAAGAAAAAGTCTTTCGATCTGACAGGACCTGCGTCTTTAGGTATGCCAAACTAGGGCCACCGCTCTACCGGCTATAATATAAATAATAATATATAATATTAACGCACACATTCAACATAGCCCCGCACTAGGGAAACCCTGTGCCGCGGATGCCACGGACACACGCATAGACAACCACAAATTAGACCCAAACTCACGAGAGAAATAACTGTGGGCCATTCAAATTTTTCTCCCGACCCGGGAATCGAACTTGGGACCTCTGCGCGGCAGTCCGACCATAGTACCCGTTCTGCCACGGCAGCAATCTGAACTGACCTTACCAATTTCTCTACATGTTTATTACAGATCTTTTTTATTAGGTTTTTTCGGCTTTCGTCGTTGTAGGCGACACTTCTGAGAGATTTAGGACGCTTTTCAGAATTTAAGTTTAATGTAATAAAATAAACATTTATACCCTAAAACAAAATACTTTTAAAAGAGAAACGGAAGAAACTTGAACGTTTTTATCTGCTTTACCAAAATTTGCGTCGTCTAAATACAACAGTTTTAACAACGACATCTATATGGTAGCGTACTAGATGCGGCGCTCCATACACACGCCGTGTTTAACTGATGTGCAGTGAAGATACTACACTTCAATATCATAGATTAATAAGCAACAGAGTGTTCTGACTACACAATACCAGAGTAGGGGATAATGTGAATAAAATAGTTACCATGGTTCCATATATACATTTTAAAAATATAAAAAAAGTCTAGGTCGCGTGGCCTAAAAAACTTTGACTTTTTGCAAGCAAAAGTACATAACGTAACATCAATAATTTCAACAATTCGATTGATTTTTGCCTAATTTGTTTTTGTTTATAATAATAATAATTGTAAATAGTAAGCGGAATGCCCCTGGGTCAAAGCAAAATATAATGTACTGTGCAACCAATAGCGACTTTGCCAGGGGCTTTACGTTATTTCTCCAACTATGGACAAATATTATTGGTAAACACTCAATATTATCTGCTGACTAGCTCATTCCCAATAACTATAGACTGTCACGTCTGTCCACGGTGATACAGTACTGATACTCTTTGACAAAATTCAACACTAAAACAAAACAGTATCACTATTGATAGTGTTTTGTTTGGAACGTGCAGTTGCTGTGAATGTTCTTGTCTATTGATTGAAGTTGTGATTCAAAATTATTCTTAATTATTTGGTGCATGTAACTTCGTCTGAGTAGAATAAGTACTTCAAGTAGTCTACTGTACAATACTAGTTTTCATAGTTTTATTAGTTCTCCGTACAAACTTTCATCCCCTATTTACCCCGTTTAGATTTATTTTTGAGACCAAAAAACAGCCTATGTTCTTCTTCATTTTCGCATTTATAATATTAGTTTGAATTATATACATTTTAATTTTTTATAGCAAATATACGATAGACAACATCTGCAACCAGAATTACTGATAGCGGGTGCGGATGTCGGGTCAGGTGTAATTTCGTTCTTCACGCGCGAGCACGTGCGTTTTTCCCGCGCCCGCGTGTGGTATGTGACAACGTACGTCAATACAAAAACACGGAATTATACCCGACCCGACACGCGCCTGACCCGCACCCGATTTCGGTGTATTTCACGTTTAAGCAAGTTATTCTACAAACATTTCAGCTACAAATTTTATTCACTCAATATATGTAATTAAGCTTATAAAATCTGCAATGGGGTTCAATTAAGAAATTCGAAAGGTTTTCGAATTTAGACCTGAATTTCTCTTTGATTGTTCGGTTTAATTACTAACTGCCTGTCAAGCTGAACTAAATTAAAGGAAAATCTTTAAAAAATACAGCGCGATTTTCACTTTTACTTTATTTGAAATTGGGATTAAGTCTCAGTTGACTGTGAAATGAGATAATTAAATGATATAATTAAGCAAATAATAACTCAATCTCTAACGTATTTATATCATAGACAAGAAAATTACATTCAAAGTCGACATTGATTTAACTCTACTACCCATTTGTAAAGCAGATTCCCCGGAAAAGAATGAATAAGAAACTCTAGGGGTTGCACTTTGTAAATAAATATTGAAACTAAGTTTTAAAAAAATCAAGTGCCTCCATGGCCGAACGGTTACCATGCTCGGCTGCCACGCAGAGGTCTCGGGTTCGATTTCCGGGCGGGGAGAAATATTTTAATGGTATACATTTATTTTTCTCGTGAGTTTAGAAGTAATTTGTGGATGTCTATGTGTTTGTCCGTAGCATCCGCGATATAGGGTTTCCCTAGTTTTAAGGGTTGAGTCTTAGGGGTTTTGTTTAATAATCTTATAAGTAATTTTTCTTGTCTTTTCCTTTAACTATACATTTTTTATTTTCTATTTTCTTTTCAAATTAAATTTTAGTTGTTATCTTGCGTTAACACCACAAATTACACCCAAATTCGCGGAAGAATTAAATGTAGGCCATACAAATATTTTTACCGCCCCGGGAATCGAACACGGGACCTCTGCGTAGCATACCGGCATGGTAATTGTTGTAAAAATTGTCGGGAAGCAGATATGATAGATAAATATATAAAATCGAATTTCAACTTGTTGGGGTAACTAGGTAGTAATACCACAGAAGGATCCAAAGTGGTATTAAAATAGTCAATAATATAACTAAAACGTAATATGTAATAGCGATGAATTTGCGGATATTTTCGTTGACTCACTGCTTGGTTTCATGAATAACATTCTTAATTTTCTTGGTTCAGGTAATATTCTAGTGTCTGAGTCGTGTTATGCGTTCTACTAAAAAATTTTCTCCCTTATTTATTTCTTTATTTTATTTTATTTTGAAATTGTTACTGTTACTTTATTTTTAAACATAAATGTTTAAATTTCTTTTTATTGCATTACGTACTTATCTATAATTGTTGTAACTGTTGGTGTACCTAATAAATAAATAAATAAGTTAGGTGCGAATATCACAAAGAGATTCAAAGTGGTACTAGAAAACTTAATCTTTGATGGCTAACACAATAATAATAATGTAATCAATAACACATAATAAATTTGAATCTAATATTAATAATATAATATTATATAATACAATAATCTAATATTTAATCTTACTAAAAATAGTGAGCTTAAATGAAACTTCTGGGCACGAAAGTAAAGTGTCCTTTCATCTAAACCCCTTTAATTCTAGAAGCTTTCCTTAAAACCAGAACCGAGCTTCTGCACTTAAATCGCTTTCGTAGCTTACCTAAGCGTCGAGCTTAATTGAATATCCCTCACAGCCTCTGCTAGAGGTGAAAGGTTGGTATTAGTAAGTAACAATACTGCGACGGCTTTTTGTGTACTGAAAATGCTCTTGAATTTACCATTATTTTTTATTTGGAACGGAGCAGAGCTGTATTTGCAATAAACACCTACTCCGTTTTTTTTATATAAGATCAAGTGACGGGAGGAACAAGTCGTGCGCCCGATGGTAAGCTACACGTCCGGCCATGACAGTTGCAACGCCACTCAGAGCCTTAAATCTTAAAGATCTGCGAGGCACTGCCACTGCGCCCGGCACCCTGAGACATAAGTTGACAAGTTTCATGGGCCTGTAATTTCACCAGCACCCTTACCCTTCAAAACTGGAACACAGTAATGCTGACATTACTGCTAGGCGGCAGAAATAGGTAATGTGGCAGTACTTCCCTGGACGAACTCTTTCACGAGGAGCTCTACTGCTACTATGATATTTTTGGACTGGCCAGATGTTGCATAAAGCCGGGATTAATGGGAAAATAGGGGGGAGACCTTTGACCAACAGTGGGACAAAACAGCTAAAAAAATTGGTATTTAAACAATTCAAAATCACGTTTACGACATGGTTGCAACAACATCACCAGCCAGATGACATTTACTGCTTCGTAGCAACCATACTGCCGCAACCGTTGAATCGAAATAAAGAAATTTCGTTATAAATAAAACTGAAAACGGGCGGGAAATTAAACAAAATTTATTTACGCAACTCTAGCGCCACATTGAAAAGAATTCTTCTAATCGATAAGAAGCGAGATAAGAAGATGGTTAACGGACGACAATCCAAAAGACGTTGAATTACTGACAATTTTAAATAGACCTAGGGGATTTGCAGAACTTATCCGTTTTTGATTGATTAGATTTTAATTTTAATAATATAGGACTGATGATTTCTATTTTAATTATATTGAAGGCCACACACATATTGTTAAGCTATAACTTTAGTAAGGTAAAAAGAAACCGGAAATCGCGAGGAAGTAACTAAAACCAATACCGTTTAAGTTAAAAGTGAATTAAAATATTAAAAAGTATAACACTAAGGACACCAAGACAGACAATGCAAAAGCTAAGGTCATCCAGAGAGCTATGGAGCGGGCTATGTTGGGTATTTCTCTCCGAGATCGATTTAGGAACACAGAGATCCGGAGAAAAACGAATCTTATCGACATAGGTGCTAGCCAGCGGAAAGTGGAAATAAGCAGGCCGTAATAATCGTAAACAAGACTACAGATGGGGTAAAAAGGTGTTTGATTGGAGACCCAGAACAGGGTATGAAGTGTAGGTAGGCAACCGGTGCACTGGACTGACGACATTGTCAAAGTGGCGGGGAAAATTGGATGAGGGAGGCTTAAGACCGGAAGAAATGGCATGTATTAGAAAAGACCTACACTCAGCGTTGGATGATTGAATTCTATGGGTGATAAAATCCAGATTTTCACTAATAATCAGGTCAGACAAGCTCAACTTTCAATTAGTCATGAAATTTGAAAAGTAATATTCCCTTGAAACAGTATACTAACAAGTGATCCTGTACGCAATAATGCAAAAATTAAATATATCAAACCGCATCTAAAATATGTCTGAGAATATTTTCTGGATTTATTGAATTCCCATTTCTCGCAGAAATCACGTCAACATTTCTCCCCAAAGAAGCATTTCCGTCAAATCTCGACAATCCAAACGGAACCACGACGGAACCATCTGCAATTTATCTTCAAGTGTCAACATTAAAATATCTTCCAAATCTTTTCCGCCGGAATCAAAATCCCCTATATCAAAGTTTAATAACAAACAAAGATGGTAAGGCCATTAATAAGAGACGAGGTAGCGGAAGCATGGGCGATTTTTAAATGAATACGTAAAATACGAAGGTAGTATACAAAAGGAACGTAATAGAAAGGGTAGTAGATAAAAGCTTCAAAAAGAAAATTAAAAATGAGCTTAATCAAAATATGAACATTACTGCGTTATTCACTAAGCTGCTGGAAAAAAATTTTCAAATAAAATATGGAAGCAACAGAGTGATAAACTGAAATTTCCTAATAATCTTGCTGACGTGATACTGCTATACCAACTTAATTTATATTTTACCTGTTATAAATTTAAATGCGACCTAAATTTTGGGCTTCGTATACTATTCCATCAAACATATACATTATTATGAGTGACTACGATAATCAGTACATAAAAATCTCAAAATTTACTTTAAATCAATAATTACTCGACAAAGTCCATGGTCGCGAGGCTAGCATACCAGTGTTCATCGTGTCACTATCTCTCAGGTCCCAATCAGGTCTCTTCAATACCTGGCCGGGTCAGTGTAGAAAAACTAACTTTTTTTATAGTTTCGGGTCTGAGTGAACCGTTGTTGTTTCGGATTTCCATAACACAAGTGCTTTAGCTTACTTTGGGATCAGAACAACGTATGTGATGTTGTCTAATATATACGTACATATATTATACGTAATAGTTATTATATACAAAAATATATTTTAAAAAAGATACAGTTTGACTCGGGGGCGCAGTTGGAAATGGTGAACATTTTCACTATAGTAATATTCTTATGGCTAACTTACAAAGTGAAAATATAAGTGAAATATGCAGCTCTAGTGCAAAGGGGTTCAAGTCAAAAACCCCAACTTTACAAGGACATGCGAAAAACGGTTAAAGCATAAATAATATGATTTTAAGCATTAAGTGATTTTCGCGTTTCCTTGTAAAGTTGGCAAGTTTTTACTTGTATCCCTTTACACTAGAGACACTGAAATACGCTTGTAAGAGACTGGTACTCCATCTGTATATATTAAGTATAAACCCGTGTCACGGATCTCCAGACTGTCATCTCCGGACACAAAAAAACTTATGGCGTCCAAGTCTCTTAATGTCACCTCCACCTTGTAACTTACAAAGTGAAAATATAAGTGAAATATGCAGTTCTAGTGAAAAGGGGTTCAAGTCAAAAACCCCAACTTTACAAGTAGATTCGAAAAACGGTTAAAGCATAAATAATATGATTTTAAGCATTAAGTGATTTTCGCGTTTCCTTGTAAAGTTGGCAAGTTTTTACATGTATCCCTTTGCACTAGAGACACTGAATACGCTTGTAAGAGACTGGTACTCCATCTGTACATATTAAGTATAAACCCGTGTCACGGATCTCCAGTCTGTCATCTCCGGACACAAAAAAACTTATGGCATCCAAGTGTCTTAATGTCACCTCCACATTGTCTGCACCGAAAAGAAAAACTATGATACACCTAATATTTCGGTTACACACAAGAATTTTCAGTTTAGTCCAAATACACAACACCTATTCTTGTGTAATGTAATATATTATAGTCTCCACTATCTTGACTCACATCGTTCCTTAATTACCAATGTAACATAGTTTAAATTACCTTTAAATTCACTCATTCTTTTCATGCTGGTGAAATTACAGGCGCTTGAGGCTTGTCAACTTACTTCTCAGGGTGACAGACGCAGTTGTTGTTGCAGTGCCCCTCAAACTTATGCGATTGAAAGCTCCGATTGGCAGTGCAACTGATATGGACAAGTGTGTCGCTTACCACCAGGCGCACGACGTGTTCGTCCCGTCACTTGATTGTATAAAAACAATTATAAGCTACACGCCTATCCATAACAGTTACAATGCCACTCAGAGCTTTAAAATGGCAAAGATCTGAAGAACACTAGCACTGAGCCTGCAGGCCCCTAATTCATTATAATACTTACTCCACTAGTTTGTTATAATTATGAATACAAAGATCCAACGAACGAACCAGCGGACCTGGCGAATTTTTCAACGTGCTTGCGTCCTACTTTGTATTTGGTTTTTCAACGACTTTTCAGCCGTAGCGCCATCTCTGAGAAATCTATGATATTTCCCACCCAGTTAAATACCTTTACAGCTACCAGCCACGGTTAGAGATGTCTCTATTAATGAATAGCGACATCTCATAATATACAAATTTTTGTCATATTATAATAAAAATGTGTTATAATAGTTATTAAAAGAATTTTAAAACTATTTAATATTGAACTCCGTAAAGTGTGTGTAGCGCCAATCAGCGCCACTTGCTGCATCTTTTTTTTTGTTTAGAGGAATGCAACCTTATCTTTTACAAGATTAAGTTTATATCGCATTGTTCGTTGTAAAGCATCGCAGCGACACGTCGCCTGGCTGCTGTAATTTGAGGTGACCCAAATTCACGTTTGCAATTTGTTCTCTGAAATTTGACATAGATCTAATCCTTACAATTTTAAGTATTTTCAACAGTATTCACAAATGAACGTTATTCATTATTGAATCCACGTACATTATCTTTTGATATCTTACGATGTCTTCAATTTCGATAAGATAATCATTCGTCCGAATTCGAGGACCTCTACCTTAAAATGAAAATGGAGAAACATCGGAACAAATTACATATTTAGCAATTTCACTCGTAATATTTGAAAATAGACTTCGCAAAACGAAATTCAATTGGGATCGCTTAAATTAAAATTAATATTTTAGAATTCAGATATCGGATATTTTGCAAATATGAAAAGGAATGTTTTATTTGTAATGAAAATTTATTACTTTTCGTAATTCTATAATATCCTATAGTAATGAAATAAATACCTAATAGTTTCTACCAAAAGTACCTATGTCCATAATCTTAATTACTTTTATCTAGATAATAACAAAAATATGTGAGAACTGAAGAAAAACTACAATTTTCTGTGTGCATAATTTTTTTTTTATGATACCAAGTGACAGAACGGACCAGTCGTGTGGTTGGTGGTAAGCGACACGCCTGTCCGTGATAGTTGCAATGCCACTCAGAGATTCAAATCACAAAAATCAAAAGGGCACTGCCTCTGCGCACGTCACCCTAAGACATAAATTGATAAGTCCTATGTGCCTGTAATACCTATGACATTTTAACTTATTTATAGGCAATTTACTATATTATTTTATTTTTAAACATATAAACGTGTAATTTGTGGTTGTCTATGTGTGTGTCCATGGCACCCGCGACACAGGGTTTCCCTAGTGCTAGGCTATGTTGAGTGTGTGCGTTATCATTATTATTATTATAGTCGCACACATTTTCATTACCTTTTTGCCTATTAAGACAAAAATTACGCTAGCCCAGAGAATTCTACATCTGATATTGTACTATACAGATGCTTATTATCCACTTTGACAGTAACACTGCTTAATAAATGTAAATAGAATGGCTTTTAAATATATGTATGTGTAAGTATTTTCGTACAAAGACAAAAACTTCGTAGGTATGATTGACGGCGGTAATAGCAACATCAGTGGTAACATAATCATTTTACCTACCGTCTCTCAAGCAGAAGATCACGACCATCTCGGTTCCAATTCGCGCTTGCACGTCTGATTAAAACGTCAATTTAACATATAATCTGAGCTTTTCGGGGAAGAAAAACCTCGTGAGGAAACATATACACATCTGCAAAGCAATTTAATACAGATTCAGGCCTATGTCCAGCAGTGTATATATAGGCTTCATTATATTAGCATTATTACAATGGCAACAAAACAAGGCTATGAAACAATTCTGCGTGTTTTATCCGCTGTTTTGTTTTTATGATATCAAGTAACAGGATAAACGATTTGTTCGCCTGATGGTCAACGACACGCCTTTTCATAACAGTTGCAGTACCACACGGAGCCTTAAATCGCAAAGATCTCTAGGGCCACTCCGCCCGTCACCCCTGAGACATAGTTGACAAATCCTATGTCGTGTACTTTCACCAGCACCGGAAAACGGAACACAGTTTAACATTGCCGTTTAGCGGCGCAAATAGATAAGATGGCAGTACTTTTCTGCACAAAAACGTTCACAAGGAGCTCTACTGCTATTAAATTCCACAAATTGCTGTAATGCATTTATTTTGTTACGATTACACTATTACCCTGTATTCTACAATGCCGTAACATAGTATGGACTCTTCATGCGGCCTATACACAGTTGTGACAAGTTTCTTTTTAGCTATGTCTTAAAACGCATTAATAAACTTATTGATTTACTGATATGCATTCTTTATATCAATAAAACTTAAAATCATCTGATCTATCCCCAGAATTACTAGCCGTTAAGCCACCGCGCTCTTTTATGATCAGTACTACGAGTAAATTACATTTGTTAACCAATCACACACAAATAGAAACATCAATATAACTAAAGCTATAAAAGACGTCGTCAATAGGTAATTTACTTGAACGTATGGTTAATAACATAATTAGAGTAAACAAACCTTGACTCCACTAAGCGTCGTACTCCAGATGTTTACCTAAAACGAACAAATAAAACGTAAATGTTATTTGAAATGTTACTGAATGTAAGTATGAATAAAACTGCTGTATTTTCAGTAGCTCAGATAGCTGTAGTGTTGACGTTATTACCTCTGTATCATTGAGGAGATTCGTTTTTCCATTATAATGAACATTGAAACAGAAAATTGCTTCAAGATGTGGTGAAACTGATTACTTAACCTTCTTTAAAGTAATGTTTATATTTACGAATGTATATTTATTTATAAGCGTAGCTTTGGTTTGTCAAGCTGCAGAATTTGGACTACTAAGTATTATTTTGCTTACTTTAAACATGCAGTTTTTTAAGATGATAATATCATCTAACTCATTTAAAGCTCCATTGAATTAAGATAGAAAATCTAGTAACTTACTGTCAGCGCTGCATTATAGTTTTCCTCCTTTTGCGAAGGTATACAAAGTATAATTTCTAACTGAGGAACTATTTCCTACACATGTCTTTTTTTACAGCCAGCATAGTGCGCTTTGAAAGGCCTATTAAATATTATCGAATAATGGTGAGAAGGTCTTATTCCTGTAAGTACTACAAGTGAGTATACGAAAACAAACATACAACTTTTTTATTAAAAAAACTGCCCTCAAAAATTCTAGGAATTATATCTATATGCCAAGTTTTATTGAAATCAGTTACCGGAAAGTGCGCGAAACCGGATTCATCTGACACCCTTAGAGGTGGAATATTTTCTTCAAATTTAAATGGGACCAACACTGAGGTATGGAAAGATGGTGATCTTTCCAATAAAAAAAATCCTCAAAATCGGTTCACAGATGCGGAGTTATCGCATAACATACATACAAAAAAATACAGCCGAATTGAGAACCCTTTTTTTGAAGTCGGTTAAAAATTAAAATATAAAAACCTTTGGTACGACAGTGTATGTTAAAAAGTTCAATAAAGTCACAACCCGTAAGCTAACAATTGTACTGTAAGTGGTTGGGGAGTTGGTTAGTGTTCTGACTACAGCATTAGGTCAAAGTTACCATATTATTATAATGTTATTAGATTTCCACAGTACGCTAAATTTCAAGTCGATTGGGCAAGTGAGAATAAAATAAATAATCATCTTATGACTGAGATCCCCACGAACCGAGAAAAGAGCTGATGATATTTAAACAGCTGAAAAGCTAAAACCATTTCGAGTAAATTAGACTCCAAATAAAAACAGCTTTGAGATCAGTCTAATCGTTTGGGATGCCACACACACGTAGATATACGTTTTGTGTCGAGACCTAAAAATTGTGTGTATGCGTATAACCAGATATTGTATTTCTCTAAGGAGTGACCCCCATTGGCCATGTTTGACTTGATGAATTAACATCATCCTCTAAGAGCTCGTAACGTAGTTATAAATTTCCGAGATACTCAGTGTAGATATAGATTTCAACTGAATTAAAGAAAATTAAACAAAGTTAGCAACATTTAACTCCGAGCTTAGTGAAATACGAGACATCGTAGAACATTAGGCGAAATACATGGAAACGGTTCTGAAACAAGTTTGCAATTCCCCAATACAAAATTTCGTAAACTAAACCCGAACAAATTTTGACCGCATCAAACTTTAACAGGCGCATTTATTAAGAACAATTAACAAGTGGTAACAACCCTGTGATTAGGACCGTAATCCCTTGATAGTTTGATCGATTTTGTAGAAGGTCTCTGAAGTTTGGGGCAAACTTCTACGGGCAATCAAATACGGCCTTGAGACGATAATTTTGCTAGGAATATCCCCTGAGGTATACACAGTTTGAAATTATTTACACCTCACAAACATGGATAAGTCTGGCAATGATATCAATAATCTTTATTTTCTCTGTACAGTTTACACTGACACTTACATTAATTGATATATGTTATTGATCACAATATTTGCAGACTGGTGCCTGAACTAGACTGATCCTGTATTTCAGATCGCCAGGTCTGTACCTCCGTAAAAAATGAATAACAAACATTATACATATAAGTGTAGGCAAAATAATGGATGATTATCACTAATATCAGGTTTCTTACAACGGTATGACTTCTTTTTATTTTCTCGATATTTCGGAACGGTTGCACGCTCCATGGTCACGGGTTGACTGGACGGCGGCAGATGACAGCTTTAAGAGCAGACATATCTGTCCACCCTCTTGCGCTGTCGATGACTACCTTCATCGCGATTTGTTGTGGCGTTACCATTGTCACTCACTTTTTTCACACAAACCACACTCACTGTATCCACACGCGAAACTGAACTCGAGGTGTTTTTGTTTTTATTACTGCACGCACTAAGGACCGGATTCCATGCACTGGACAGTTTAAAACCATCATCACGGTGAAATGTTTTGTACTTCGTGATCTCGATGGCTTCTCGTACCAACCGTGGTATGTAGAGACGTTCTGTCGAGAGTACCTGGGGGCAACTCGATCCAGTGGTTAGTGTCAGTCTATGTGAGATGTTGTGCTACAGCCGACTTCTGTGCATCATTGTTTTTTACTGCTCGGATGTGTGTGTGTTATACGATCAACAATTGTTCATTTAAAATATAAAATAGTTCGGGAAAATAAAAAGAAGTCATACCGTGGTAAGAAACCTGATATTAGTGATAATCATTTAGCGAATAACCACGAAAGTCTTAAGATCTATAAAATAATGTACATATGTTGGTGAGACAAAATTCAAAATTAAGACTGACTTACTTAAATAATTATGTGATATTGTTGTGAAACACAAGCAATTTCACTTCTTTTGTACTGTATAAGTACAAAAGAAGTGAAATTGCTTGTGTTGGGGTGTGAGTGTTTATCTATAATATTGCCATTTTTAACTTCACAAGAGGGACGACTTCACGTTTTACTAACCTACAACTGCAGTAATTTGTTCATCGTTTCACTGTAGTTTAGACCTATGAGTCATTTTGTCACAACTTTCTTGCATTCGTAATTATTTAGAGAATAAATTTATTATAAATTTTCAAATTTAAATTAAATTGAAAAAAATTAAATCATATTTAGTTAATTGGGTTGAGATTTTTTATTTAGGTGCCATTACTTTAAATTCGAAATCATTTGTTAAAATTATTAACACATAGATCGAACACAAATGTCACAAAAATGGTGATAGTGGTGGGTTACCAGGCCACTATGAATCGACTACCAAGACAGTGTAAGCAGCAAGCATAAGCAGGGTGGCTGTCTTGTCGACATTTTTTCGAATATTGCTTCACGATTGAAACTCACAATAAAGTCTGCTCTCACGTCTGCATCAATGTAGTTTCACTTGAATTTTTTTCTGTGTATTTTTAATTTACATAATTATATACGTGGGACGCACAATGGTTTCCAGAATGAATAAGAAAAAAATACTATAAATGGTCAGAAATGAATTTATTTATCGAGTTCTTAGGTTTTCGCGATTGTTACACATAGGAAATGAAACTATTTTTCCGGATTTAAATCGCGTGTATTTGTTTTTTCAAACAAACCGACGTTTCGGGCCGTTTACAGGTCCCATGGTGGTATATTGGACAAACAAAGCGAAGTATTTGTACCCGCGTCAAAGAATATATAGCTGATGTCAAACACCGTCGCGTAAACAAGTCTGCAGTCTGCGAGCATGTCATGGATAAACCTACACATTCAATGAAGTTTGACAAACCCCAGGACCTTGCAAAAGAAGTCCGTTATCTGCCCAGGATGCTGCGAGAGGCCATTGAAATTAAAAAACATCCTAATTTCAACAGGGAAGATGGTTTCTCCGTACCATCAGTTTGGGATCCAGTATTTCCTCTAATGAAAAATCTCAAACAGACATAAGACTGCAGTACTAATTAATATGTTTTAGTTTATTCTAATTTCTATTAATAATTAATAATAAATTAAACTTAATAAAAATTCATTCAATAAAACAATTTGTAAAACTTAATGTAGCGTAAATTGGAATGTTTTCTTTGTAAAATTAAAAATAAGGTATTTAATTAATAATTATTGTAACTATAGTGAAAAAATAGGGTGGTTTGCATTAATATTAGAAATAACTGGTTGAAGACTGTACCACCTCAGTCAACCGTGACCATGGGACCTGTAAAGGGCCCGAAACGTCGGTTTGTTTGAAAAAACAAATATACGCGATTTAAATCCGGAAAAATAGTTTCATTTCCTAAATGAATTTATTGTCTCTCAAAATATTCTCCGTTAGCGTTAATGCACTTTTTCGTACCAATAAACCAATTTTACAATAAAACATTTATGCCACTCCTCCGTGACAATCTCTGAAACATATTTTTCATACTCTTCGACAGATGATGAAAATCGTTGACCGCGTAACTGGTTCTTAATTTTTAGAAACAAAAAAGTCACAAGGTGCCAGGTCAGGACTGTACGCGGGATGGCTTAACGTTGTTCACCTTCAAAAATTCATTTGTCTGTCTGGCCGCGTGAGAACTGGTATTATCGTAGTGCAAGATGATACAGCGTTTACGGTTATTTGTACGGAGTTTGTCAATAACTTCCGGCAAACAAATGGTCGTGTGCCAATCACTGCTCACGATACAACGATTCTCCAAAGCAACAGTAGCCACGTGTCCAGTTTTATTAAAAAAAGAAGCAATCATCCTCTTAGAGGAACTTTGCACGCGCGCTACTTTGGTTGGTTTCGGCTCATCTCGAAAGACCCATACGCTCGATTGCAGCTTTGTTTTGGGATCGTAACTATAAATCCATGTTTCGTCACCTGTTACTATGTCCCACACCATATTTGATGCCCCTTCGTTGAATGCAAGCATGGCATTGCACCAAGTAACGCGATCCGTTTTTTGAGCCTCAGTCAAATTGTGTGGCATCCACCGAGAGCACAGATTTTTCACACCCAAATATTTATGTAGTATTGATTGTATTTAACTCATGCCTATGCCTAAAGGTGCTCGAATCTCATGGTATGTCACATGCCTATCTGTTTTGATCATACGGCGCACAACATCGATGTTTTTGTTGTTCATAGTAGTGGACGGGCGACCATCACGAAATTCGTCACTGAGATTCACACGACCGCGTTTGAATTCTGCAAACCAGCTATAAATAGTTATCTTGCACGGTGCTTCATCGCCAAAAGCAGTTTAAAGCCAAACGAAGCTCCGCTGAGCTGTTAAATTACACTTAAAGTCGTAGAAAATGATACGAGTTAAATCCATGGTGATGTAGACAAAAAAAAATCTAAAATGACGCCACAATGTAAAAACAAGTCGCAGTCAGATAAAACAAACTGTATTCTACAGCCAAAAAGTTCCATTTTCAAATGTTATAATTATTTTTTAAATATTGTTTACGTAAGTGACCAGTTCCGGAAACTTATAGTACGTCCTATACATCATGCTTAAAGTATTTTTAATTAGATTATCTTGTTTTTAATAGTGACTTTTCGAAAAAAGAATATTTAATTAATTGCAGCCATTTATATTATTAAATTTATGGTTTGTATTAAGTTTTTTTTTATTTCTTTGGATCAACTTGCTTATTTTTTTCTGTCACATCCACATTTACATGCCGTGGCGACTTTAAATTGAGGCAGAATTGGGTACAAGTCTCTGTATCACAGTGCCAACTTTGTTATATTTAATTCATGTCTTGTTTGATTATCCTAAAAATAAACAAATAAATAAAATGAATATATCATAATACTCATTAGAATCAATATTCAAAATTTTTGTCTAGAGCACGTAGCCGACAAAGTAATTGATGCAGAAATTTCATAAATTGCAATTTATTACTTAAATGTATTTTGTTATGAAATTGTAATCTGTGACCGAATAATATTACATCCAAACACTATTAACTTTATAAGGAATATCTGTTCGACAGTTAACAGACAGCAGAAGACGCACTTTGATCAGTATAGTCGATCAGAAAGTCAATTTAAAGTTTACGAACATCTTCAAAGATTCTGACAAAAGATTCGAAGTCTGAACAATGGCATCACATAAACAATGTATGTACGTCACGTAGAACACTCAAAAGTCGTAGGGATATTTTTCCTTACCCTTATTATAATATGCACGTCTTTGTATTAAAATGAGTGTGTAGAAAAATCCACTTTGAGAGAAGGGCATAGGTTATCCATTCGATTGTAACGAACAGATGACATGCTGGTACAATCCGTACGTGAGGAATAAAATATGGTTGAAGGTCTCACGCCTCCTTCGATTCGGTGCTTTCATACGCGCCTTTTTTAACGGCAGAGTGCCTCATTTCATCGACAAACTTTAAAAATCGAGTTGTCTTAAATATCTTTTATGATATCGGTCACCAATTTTTTTATAACTATAATAAGAAATAGCAGTAGCGCTACTTGTGAAAAAGTTCCGCCACGTCCAGGTAAGTACTGCCACTTTACCTTTTTCTGCCGCCAAGCAGTAATGTCAGCATTACTGTAGTCCGGTTCTGCAGGGTAAGGATGCTGGTGAAATTACAGGTATGTACATGGGACTTGTCAACTTGGCAGTGCCCCTCAGATCCTGTCTCAGGGTGGTGGGCACAGTGGCAGTTCCCCTCAGATCTTTGCAATTTAAAGCTCTGAGTGGTACTGCAACTGTTATGGACAGGCGTGTAGCTTACCATAAGGCGCACGACTTATTTGTCCCGTCACTTGATATCATAAACACGGGTATATTATATTAGAATTTTGACTCACTCAAAGCAAGGTGTAGAGCATCGCCCAATGTTAATATTTCTGGTGAACTATTGATGCTTAATCCAGCCATCTTCTACACTTTTAAAATTCTGCTACGGTGAAATCATTTCAACTGTTATATTCCTAACAATATAATCCCGAAATTTTAGTCTAGACGAAAAACCAAAGTAGGCCTACCTCTCACGCTGCAACAACAACAACAACACCATAGACTCGTCTTTTAACTGGGAAGGACTAAGTACTGGAGAAAGGCGTACAAAAACGTTCATGTAAAAACGCGCTCATATTTCGAAAACAAACATCTTGAATAACAACACTACATTGGGCACACTTATTTCGAGATTTTCTCTTCTTTCGTTTTGGTAACGTATTTGTGTCATTAATCTTTATTCTTGGAATCTCGATGTTCTCAAATAGGTATATGGGTAACAAATAATAGGAATATGTTTTTATATCGGTCCTTATTTCCAAAAGTAGATATTAAGTAAGATAAAGAAAAGTAGATATTAACTTCTGACCATAAATTATTATTTTACTTTTATAATAAACAGGTAAGGTACAATACAAGCTTAAATACGAGAAAGTAAAATATAAATAAAATTGGGTCCTCGCGGCAAGGTGCCCAAGATGCTGGCAGCGCACTATGGGGAGATTGAGTCATTTTCGTGTTTCTAACTCTTCCAAGTTTTGAAAGTTAATTACGTGATTTTTTTGGATATTCTTGAATATATATAGCTTTTAACTAATGTACATTTTGTGGGTATTAACATATTTTTAATAACTTAATAAAAAAATAAAGCAAAAGCAAGTACAAAGGTCATATTACAAAATTGAAGACTATGTGTTAGATAAAGATGTGTGGAAAAACGATATGGGTCTAGATTCTGCACAAATTTGATTCAAAGTGTGTTAAATAGCATACAAGTTTAATTGAAAAGAGTAATCTCTAGAGTTCTTTTTTCTCAGAGAAGGCAGCATAGTAAACGAGCAATAGCTTATAAAATGACGTTTTCAAGTGTTATTTATTTTACCTATGGTATAAATGATTCTTTGTCTTTGAATAGCTATAAAAATATATGAACAAAATAAATAAATATTTATATAAACTAACAGAAATCTTTAAAGAAAATAAACTATGCTTACTTAAAAATAATAAAATTAAACATCATAAAGTAATTGTAATTAAGCAATGTAATTAAATGAAAAGCTTAAAGTATTTTAAAATTCATCTAGGAGCTTCAAAGCTTCATCTAGAAGCTCTATAGATTTCTTATTATAAGTTTATCTCAGACTTGTTACGTAAGGGTCTGAAGTGTACAAAAGTGTATGAAAAATGTCTGCAATAGTGGCTATTCCAGAGCATTTTCTAACATGTATTAGTATTAATATCAACAAGTTTCAGGGGCACTATTGAAGATATAAATAAATTTGCATCGGAAACTAATTCAGTCTCTTCAGGCAGGACTTGCTTGTACTTGCTTTGGCCGCTTGATCCATTACAGCCCCATTTAGAATATAACATTAAGTGGGTTAAATAGCTTTGTGAACGCCATTGATTTTCAGGATTCTTGCTAGTGGTAGTGTGATTCAAAAGATCTTGCAGTTTTATTTTTGCCATGATGTTATTGATTTCTATGCTAGATTCTATTGGACAGCATGTTCGTTTAGCTTCCTGAATTGATTTGTAAGATGGATCCAACAAGCAATTCTTTGATATTAAACAATTTGTAATGATTTCATATTGTGAATGTATATTGTTCAGATCCAACTCTATAAAAATGCTGAGATCTTCATCCTTAGACTGGGCCGTTAAAGATTGTAGCATATTTAGTTTTATTTTTCTACCGACAGTACCCGTAAAATTTCAACGATGAATGCTTTCGTCTGTTTCACCATGAGATCGCAGACCTTGAAGGTAGGAGTTTAGTATAAAATCAAGATTACAATTTTCAAGTAATTCCTGATAATATGTATTTCATTAAGATAATATAATATAACAGGTAAGGTAAAAAAGATAATAAAAGCTTAACTACTGGAAAGTAAAACTAGGATTTTTAAATTACATGAATAAAATTGGGTCCCCG
>NW_020653711.1:5316272-5515821 GCF_003589595.1 Hyposmocoma kahamanoa
ATGTGCATGCGTTCCGTCCGCCGCACTCCGTTTCAAAGCATTATGTAGCATGTAGATTTAATTTATATATAATAAATACAACGCGGCGTCACCACTTACAACGCCGACGCAACGCATCATGTGGTATCGCTCTAAGATGTGTGATTTTTAATACGGATGCCTGTATCACTTTGAATTTACACTTGGTGCGTATTATTGACAATTATTAGACCACCCACTAATACTTTTTGACAGCTTAGCATTCGACATCGCATCAGTACCTACTTCGTCCGTATTGAAAGGATTTTTTAAAGAACGTTTTATATGCTTGGTGCTTCATAGCACGCTGAAGTATTAAATATTACTGTAAAAGATTTCGTAATTAACTTTTATTACATTTATTTTCGAACTCCCAAGCCCAACACACGCGGTCAAAATCCAAAGCAAATCTGAATTCCAGTCCACGAAGAAGTTAACAGGCAATAAGTAACAATCGCCATCGTAAGCCTCTTACAAACACTTTACCAACCCTGTAAAAGAGCGGGAAATCTGCGATAATCTGTTAGCGACATGCTTTCCAAATTAGGGCTCCGACTTTTTACATGTAAATGATTTTTCGTACTCATGCAGTAAAAAGAATTTAATTCTTTGCGCTTTTAGATTAAAAAGTTGTTTTAACGTGTTAGAATTTTAGAATGACCGTGTTTTTTGATACAATTATCTTCTAATGGTGTATGTACTCTTAATAGACCTAGAGTATACAAATATGTCCTTTCAATAATTAGGTTTGGCTATTTCAAATATACAGTGTAATTTAAATGAACACCTACATGTGTCTAGTTAAAGAATTAAAAAAAATTAAAAACAACCACAATAAATTATTCCATAGACCTGATATAAGCAACCCAGCCAGAATCGAAAAAAAAAATAAAAAGTTTATTTCGAAAAACGAATGCAAACTTGACTATCAAATAGAGACCGAGAGATCGTTAGTGGGCGTCGAGATTTTTTAATTACACGGAAGTAGCACGGCGAGGCAAATCGCAGGAAGCCAGGAAGCTGAAATCGTGGATTACCGAAGAGTATTTTTTTATTCAGTCTTTAAAATGAAAGTTGCCATTTCACTTGCTTAAAAATTTAATAAATCTTTTTCATAAAATAATTATCCGAGGAAAATAATACCGACAACATTTTTGTTTTAAATAGGACCCTTCATAAATACATTTTTCAGCCAAAAACGTTGACAAGTGTAGGCTGAAAAATATAACAACTTCAATACTTTGTTCACACAACATGTTAATAAGAAAAATATAAGAAAATTGGTGCAACGGTTCAACTACACAATAAAAAAAAAACAAGTACGTGTAATAAATAATTTTAAAAGGTAAGGGTGCTGGTGAAATTACAATCACATGAGACTTGTCAACTCATGTTTCAGAGTAACAGGTGTAGTGATAGTTTCCCTCAGGCCTTTGCGATTTAAAGCTCTGAGCTCTGAGTCACATAGACAGGCGTGTCGCTTAACACCAGGCGCACGATTTGTTTATCCCGTCATAGGTACCATTAAAAAATCCACCATAAACTCTGAAAACTAGCTTTACAGCAAATATCTTGATACTGTAGCGTTTCCGTCGCGTTTTAAAGACCTATGATGCAGTCGAAAAGGCAGATTTAATTTTTGTTTGCCACTTTTTCGCTGTATCAATTTTCCCGTTTTATATTGTAGGGACATCAATAAGTCTATTCATACCAAAATTCACGACAATAGGTGCATTCACGTGCAAATACAAAGGTTGTAAGATAGTATAGACAGAAGGTTGGACACACAGAAATGACGAAACCATAATGGATCCTATTTCGTCTACGAAACGCTTAAAATGATTTTCTTCATTTGATACAAATATTTTGTGAAAAGTAAATACACCTAAATACTGGTTCCAATATTATTTTAAGAATATGTTAATCTCGTGCGGCAATCAACATTAAATATGATTTCTTTCATATTGCCTACTCGTGCGTGATTTGTTAACCTTTGTGTTATTTTCCTGTATTCTTTATTAAGAGTTCAGGTTATACTGGATGTGTTTGAACACATTATTAAGACTGCAAATAATGAATTTGATATATGGAATCTCTGAAGTGGAAATTAGAAATATCTATACAAACGTGTCTCTGCTACTGTTTATTTTTATTTTATTTTATTACAAATAACTTAAACCATAACATCTTCATCTCTGTCAGAATTTTCATTATCTTAAGTATTAATTAGAGATAAATATTTAGACACTACGCCAATTTTATTTTTTGATCATTTTCTGTTATTTTTTAAACAGCCATTTTTATTTACTAAAACTTTGCGAAAAACAAATAAAAAAAAACAAAAAACAAAATTCGGAAAAAAAACAAAAATCGAATTTTGTGGGGAAAAAAAGACAAACAGGTCCAAACATTAAATTGGCGTAGTGTTAATTGGAGGTATCGATATATACACATTTGTTTTTTAAACAAACCAACGTTCCGGACTCTTTACACGTCCCGTGGTCACGGCTAAATGAGCTAGAATAAGGGTGCCTTCAAATTAAAAACTTGTTGAAGCGCTGCAGTGGCGCGTCTGTGGTGCTGCAGCATCACCTCCACTAATTTTCATACAATATTTAGAATCGCAGTTGCAGCGCTAGTGTCGTGATCACTTTTTCAGACACAATATGTGAAATAAAAATTACTGACTCTTAAGGTGAGTCACCGGAGGAGAAGTGGGAAAAACTGTTATGCTAGATTAAATGGTTTATTTAGGTATGTACGATTAAATTACGACCTTACAAAAAATATACGATACACCTAAGGGCATTGTCTAAAGAATGTGCTAATTTGTTACACGATGGGATGTACTTCGCCCGACCATAAAATCCTGAAAACAGACTAAAATAAAAGTCTAAAATGATTTATTTAAGAATAAAATATCTAACTATGCACATTATTTTCAACTGCTGATATTTATCTTTAAGCACTACAGAGATCCTGTTAAATTTTGGTCTTCAACTAAAGCTCTGTAGTTATTAAAATCACATTTATGCCTAAATTTGAGCCGCCGTCCGCTGTCTCGTCAGTCGCCATTAGGCGCTTGTCGACATCAGATCTATGTCAAATGTTCTTCGCCTGTTCTAATTTTATTCATATTAATGTTCAGCGCGCAGATTGCGGGCCACGAGAGGCGACCCCCCACACCTCAACTCCTAAAATGCAGGCTCGTATTAAAATACCTCGCTTTAAAGTTTTTGTCTCAATTTAGATCCGAAAAAATATCCATTCAAATCATTTTCACTTTGTAACAATCATGAAAACCTAAGAACTTGATTGGTTATGTAACATTCTTACGGATGGACCAACTTTGTTACACAAATTAATTAAAGTAAAGTTTATCTGTTATTTTTTTCCATTTACTCCTATAGCGAGACATGCTGTTGTTGCGTGTACTTGGAATATAACTAGCATATTTAAAGTCTATGATAGTAACCACAATAATAAATGTAGGGTCTGCACTGAACCACCTGTGTAAGCACAGATGCCAGCAATAAAAGTGTATAGATGTAAAGATAATAAAATTAAATTGTTATAGGAAACATTCATTCGAAATTAGTATAAAATATTTTGCACGAGTAATGGTCCATATCGGCAAATTATATTGCGCCACAGGCAAATAGGAAAACAGAGGGAGAGTCAGCTCAATAACAGACATGTGGAAGACTTAAGATTTTGGGGGCGAATTTGAGATTTTAATACTTTTTTCTTATTAAAAAATAAGTGCGCATTTGACTTCCATTGCACCTGATGGAAAGTGACGATGAAGTCGACGATGGAGCATGCACACCTAAGTAATGCCTATTCACTCTCGCCTTGATTAGTCCCAAGTTATACCGTCCAGGGAACAAGTCTGCAACTTTCGTTTCAATTTTCTTAGTGTTTCTATTATATGTATATAGGCGACGGTGAACCCCTTCCAATAAGTGTACAGTCTGATCATAGACTGGGTTATTTTGTTTAGTGGTAGAAGAGCTCCTTGTGAAAGACCTTGTCCAGGGAAGTACTGCCACCTCACCTATTTCTGCCGCCAACCAGTAACGTCAGCATTACTGTGTTCCGGTTTTGAAGGGTAAGGATGCTGGTGAAATTAAGGGCTCATGAGACTTGTCAACTTATGTCTCAGGGTGACGGGCGCAATAGCTGTGCCCCTCAGATCTTGCGATTTAAAGTTCTGAGTGGCACTGCACCTGTTATGGACAGGCGTATAGCTTACCATCAGGCGCACGCCTTGTTCGTCCTGTCACTTGATATTTAAAAAAAACTTTGCTTTTGTAGTCCGGACAAGGAAAAGTAGAAATTTGCGTAGATACTATGAAGGAAACGTAAAAATTTTCAGGTTCCTCTTTTTTGAAAACAAAAAGGGAGCATTATACAAATCAATATTATATTTCAATGATAATTCTACAAATTGATTACAAAGAACCTGAAAATGTGTAGTTTTGCGAGATTACGTAAATATGTATTACAATGTAGCAGCCACGGAACAAACAAACAATGGAAGTGCCTTAAGCCTAATTCATATCGCGGGTGCCATGGACATACCCATAGATAACCACAAATTACACCTAAACACACGAGAGAAATAAATGTAGGCCATACAATTATTTCTCCCGGCCCGGGAATCGAACCCGCGGCCTCTGCGCGGCAGTCCAGTATGGTAACCGTTCGGCCACGGAGGCAGTTACGACGACGCGCAACGTTTTGAATTTATATTGAAATTTCAATCAAAGTACTGCCATCTAGCGGTTAATAGTTGAACGACGATGAATTCGAGATCTTTTTTAAGTTCAAAAGAAAAAGAAATGTTGCAGGTGTCTGGTTTACTTTCGTTCGCAGAGGTCCCACGTTCGATTCGGACGAAACGGACTGGGATAAATATTTGTATGACCTCCATTTATTTCTCTCGTGAGTTTGGGTGTAATTTGTGGTTATCTATATGTGTGTCCATGGCACTCGCGACACAGGGTTTCCCTAGTGCGGGGTTATGTTGAGTGTACGCGTTATTATTATTGTTATATAAATAGACAGCTATTTTTTTTTTGGGTTATCAATATCATATATGTATGTTATGCGATAATTTGTTAACCGATTTTGATGATTCTTTTTTTATTTGAAAGACCTTATTAGTGGTCCCATTTAAATTTCAAGAAAACCTATAAGGGTGGCAAACTAGGTGATGAATGACTTTTGAGGCCGGTGATTTTAGTAGTCTTTACTATTTTGTTATTTAATGTTTGTTTCATAGTGTTATCGTCGTAAAAAACGAGCTATTCATTTAATTCAACAAGTCTATACTACTGAAGGGCAACGTCTCAAAGCGTAAAAAGTCGATCTGCGTCAATGTCCGCTTAAGGCTACCAAGGGAAAGCCCTTTGAAGGTATTACGTTTAATGGACATAATACTTTCAGTAAGAATTTAGTAGGATTTCGGCGAAAAACAAGACAAGCAGGTAGGAAAACTTTTTGCTTATGTGGATAGTTGTGTACGACGGCATTTTGTCTTTGATTTTCGTTTTCTTCTTTTCTTTTTTTTAATACCAGGGACGGGACGAACAAATCGTGCTCCTGATGGTAAGTTGCAGTGCCACCCATAGTTTTAGCAAAGATCTGAGGAGCACTGCCACTGCGCCCGTCGCTGAGAAGAATGAGCAAAAACTCTAGGGGTTGCTGTTTATAAATAAACATTCAGTACACATTTATCATTTACAATATTTATTTCAAACGTCATAGCTCAAGATAATTTGTAAGAGTTAAACGGGTCACTATCACGGATTTTTTATACAATATCAAGCGACGAGACGAGAAGGTCGTGTGCCTGGTGGTAAGCTACGTGCATGTCCATAACAGTTACAGTGCCACTCAGAGTTTCAAATCACAAAGACCTGAGAGCACTGCCACATCGCCAGTCGCCCTGAGACATAAAAAATATAAGTTACACAATAGACAACATCTATATCACGCCTTTAGAATGAAAGTCAACCAATTAAAAAATCCGCAAACTACTTTTTAAATCATTTTTATAAAGTCGCACCCTTAGAATGAAAGTGACCTAATTCAAAATGTTAAGAAAGTGAATGTATACCGTAAAATGACTACAAAAATCATCATTCAGAATGTTGTTAAATTTGGAACTGACTAACTAAGGCTCAAACGAAACAGACACTTCAGAGTCTCTTCTATATGTTTGAAATTCTACCCCCGGGTTGGTATGTAAACACCGCATTCACTTTTGAATTTGCTTCTGTAAAGACGACACGTCACCACCGCTGGCGGAAAAGCGACTGATTATTTTTAAAACCATTTAATTTTTAAAAACGCGACTCATTTTGTTACACACAGAACTTTCTTATATAATTAAAACGTCTTAATCTAATTAACAAAGAAGACCGTAACATTTTGCTTGTGAAAATAACAGACTTACTTGTTGTTAGGTCAAATGACAACAAAAAAGTTCGGTAAATAAGGAAGCTCGTAGTGACTTGTTTTTGTAAATTATATTTTACAATTAAATTCAGAAGCAGTTTCTGAGTTTATAAAGTTGAATGTTTTTTCATTATTTTTTTGGACTAATAAGGCCTCCAAGAGTAATAGATTAAATAATGTGAAATATCACAATTTTAAATCTTATTTTGCGTATTTTATTGTTATTATTAAAAAAATATATATGAACAAAGTGACGGGACGAACAAGTCGTGCTCCTGGTGGTACGCTAAGCTGTAATTTCACCAGCACCCTTGCCCTTCAAAACTACTCACGTTACTGCAAAAGCGAGGCAGCCTCATTAACATCCTAAACCCGTCATTGTATTGGACCTGTACGGAACTAAGTGATTTTTGAGTATAATTGAACTATATTGTTTTTATTTCCTCTAATGAAACATCCCAAACAGTGCAGTGTTTTCTGAATTAGTAAATTAATATGTTTTAATTCATTCTAATTTCCAATATTAATTAATAATAAATTTAATTTAATAAGAATTCGTGTTGTTAAAATAAAATCCTTTGTAAAACATAACGCAGAGGAAATTGGTATGTTCTTTGAAAAATTAAAAATAAGATATTTCTTTAATAACTTTTGTAACTATAGTGAAAAATAGGGTGGTATGGATTAACATTAGACATAACTGGTTTATGACCAACCGTGACCATGGGACCTGTAAACATTGGTTTATTTGAAAAAAAAACAAATTAACGCGATTTAAATATGGAAAAAGAATGCATTTCCTGTGTGTAACAATTGCGAAAACATAAAAAATCCATATGAAGTACAAGCTGCTCGTGTAGAACAATTGACAGTAGGTTTTGAAGTTTTTTTTACTTCATTGTGTATTTTTTTAATAATGTCCTTATTAAGAAGACAGTACTTATAGCGTGCATTACAAAGTTCTTACAACCAGTGTTTGGTTTATTATGAACATTAACAAATAAAACACAATGACACTCAGACACGATACAAAAATTATTAACCAATCTGAATACAACATTCAAAAGTTGACATTCCCAACGGTATACCTATCCATTATGATAATGGTTCCATTTTAAATTGATACCATCGATCTGAATGATCGCACGTCAGTCGAATGTCTCATTAAAATGGTAGCACGTTAACAAACAATTAGCTCCTGAATTAATGATAACAATCTTGGTAACCTTATTTTCATTTTTATACAAACAAGGGTGGCACGAAAACTTTATAAAAACAAGGTTCGGAAGAAACTTTTTTGAGAAGCAATATTATAACGTTTCTGAAGATAAAATTAAATTTTAGGGATTGTTATATTCACGCAGAGATATAATAGATTTCACAGAGATTATTAACAGTGAAACAGATCATATTCAAGACTACATTTCCAAATCCGTTGAAAAAACGTAGGTTCATTTGTTTTTAATAATACTATATAGTTAAGATGTTTTTTTTTGCCACTTTTTTGCGAGAAATGTTTACCTGTAATTAGAAGTGCATTAAATTTAAAACCACAAATCAGTGTACCTAGTAAATAAGTCATAAGTCGTCCTCTCTGGAGCGCTCCGCAGCCTCCTTCTGTGAGATTACGCTCTTGCAAAAGGAGACCATAGCCTCCCAGCACCTCTCGCTGCTAAGCATTGCGCCCACGATTGTTGGCAGCGAGCTGAGATCTCCTCCCACTATGGCAGTCAGGGAGTGCCACTGATGGCCCCAAGTCGCGCATTCCGTCAGGGTGGAGACGTCCCAACTCAACCATTTTGCTTTAAAGTATTTATTATACATATCTTTGGATGACACACAGGTGCTAAATAAAACCTCCAAAATTAGTGAATTTCGATAATAATTTTAAATAAAGTTACCGTTTTAGAGGCCGTGATGTGATTGAAACGACATGACTGTATGTAGTCTGATTGCCTAAATAGTATTTATAGAGATAAATATCCCCAATTCGGATTCCACAAACACATGACCTTGTTTCGAAGCCACCACTCAAATGTGGGATATCGTAGATCTGATCGGACTGCGGATGAAATCCCTAGAGATGTGATCAACAAAAAGTAACAAGAGCTGGCTTTGATAATGTTAGATAAACAGCATCCACTCGAAAATACAATCTGGGTCTGGCGTTTGGACTGTCAAGTTGATTGGAAATTAGGAACGAATCTATAAACAACAAATATAGGATTTACAACACATAGAAAAATTAATTCGATCCGACCTGAACCAGTGTCTATTATCTCTCCGTGGCTACCGCTTTATATACCACCGAACACTGAATATTTCTAAAATAAGAAATTTTAGTAAATAGTAGGGAGTCAGTATATCACACCCAATGTACTAATACCCTGTAAAGAATAATAAACAAACACTGATCTACAGTTCCTTTTACTCTAGTGCACAGCCATAAATTATTTTCCCTTTTAATGTTCTGTTTTTCCCAATCCTTTTTTAAGTTATCGGAATCGAATCTGAAGTCGGCGATAGTCCGGATCTGATGAAACCTCCGCCTGAAATTGTTCAACTATAACGGTCGTCTTCCACCTGGTTTTGACATACCAATCTTCTTCTACATGATGAGTTGCGAAAGCTGGTACTTGCATCGAAAACTTCAAGATTAAAAAATAAAACAAAAAACGGCCTACATAAATTTACCTACATTTAAGCACCGGTGTAGGCTATTGAAGGCCCAGGTGTCGTTTACATGGTTCACTGGTCGCGGTAAACGAACACCGGTGAATATCAAGCGGACACGTAGGTACAATATAGGACTTCAGCTCGGTAGGTTTCGTTTTATATCGTACTACAGCAATGGGTCATTCTTCGATTACACGGACTATTGACGACGAAATGTAAGAGAAAAAAAATGTGTCAGAGCTATTTATTATTCGTGTGGGTCAGCGAGACCTACTTAAGAGCGCGTACAAACCTGGCGAATGCAAATCAATCGCGCTGCATGTGCACCGCACGCGAGCATACGCATTTTTAAGACAACTGGAGATATGAACCCTACCATCGATGTACATTTATGAGACCTGTGTTTTCGTCAAACAAAATCTAGGCAACTTTAATGAAAGTCGTAGCCATTGAAATAACAAAGTAATGACGGTTAATCATCCATATAAATAAATAATTTGGTTTGGTGCAGATACGCACTTTTTACCTATACTACATACGCGGATTTGCACTATCCCCGACGATATTACAAGTGAATTCCACAATTCGCATGCCAGGTTTTGATGAAATGAACGATCTAATAATAATATGCTATAACACCTCCATCGTTAACAACATTTTTCAGCGAATAAATACTTGTATTCTTGACGAGAAATAAAGAGAAGTGAATGCCAGTGTTAGGAGAATGCTTGCCTCTTTTATGAGATAGAATTCCACTCGGAAACCAGCAACACTGAATATTCACAAGTCATGAGCAGTTAGTTTACTTTGTTATCACCTGTTAAATAGTGAAGAAAAACATCGTGAAGAAACCTATAATTTGGACGTTTCATGTAGCATTTTAAAAACGTTTTCTGTCCTGACTAAGTCAATAGTACGACACCAAAAAAGTCTCTTTTGGAGGTGACAAGTGTCCAACCGTGAAACGCAGGCTGATAATGATAGATGAATATAAGCAAGGAACAACAATAAAGAGATATTAAATTAAAAGTTCTCAAAACAAAATCTTTTTTAATCTTAAAAAAATATAGTGAATACATATGGATTACATACTCATGACTTTGGAAGTAGATGGCAGTTGTTTAATTCAAGTTTGGGTTCTTCGTTAGTGACAAATCTCGAAGAAAATGGCAGAAAATAAAAATGTAACGACCTCAACATTATAAACACGCTATAACACGTCGAGATATAAAAAATTCAAACGGCACCTTCCATAATTTTACTGTAGCGTCCCCGTTATACGTCTTTTTTTGCATAAAGTGTTCTTAGGTATGCCAAGCAATAAGAAACAT
This sequence comes from Hyposmocoma kahamanoa, assembly GCF_003589595.1. Classification (NCBI taxonomy): domain Eukaryota; kingdom Metazoa; phylum Arthropoda; class Insecta; order Lepidoptera; family Cosmopterigidae; genus Hyposmocoma; species Hyposmocoma kahamanoa. The sequence continues at coordinate 5,326,763 of NW_020653711.1, forward strand.
CTCCATAAATTCTTGTTATCCGTATAATGGACGCTTCCTCTGGAGTCGTCCATGAACTACTCAAAAAGTAATTTATCTTCCCATCGTCATATATGAGGCTCAATTCGGAAAGCACTTGAAGGAGATTAAATTCTGAACACTTTACCTGTGCAATTTCAATACTGCTCGAGTAATGAAAAATGGAATATTTCCAAGAGGAGCATAGTCAAAAATTCAAGCCGCAGGTGTCCATAGTGGGATAATAAATCTTACTTTGCTATCTTGTATCAGAAGTTATGGTTTCTGGTTTATATATATAAGGGTTGAGAATTCGATATGGAGATTAATTTCATTATTTTAAGTGGTACTATAATTTATAGTGACGATCTTGGTGTTTCAACGGTTTGCACTGTGGGCTTTGGACGAGGCTGTCTCGAATTCGACTCCAAGTAGGATCATCTTAGGAAAACTTTTTGAAATTGGTTCTGGTCTCGATGTTACGGTGAGATGAAATAAGAGCGCATTTGACCTCTATTATACCTAGTGTTGCAAAAAGCTCGACTCCGCGAGTCTACATTAATAAACTCTACTCAATTTTGCACGGCTCGGTGGCCTAAGGCCATTAACACACTGCGCCGCGCCCCGCGATGAAGCGCGAGACGCGAAATCACGCGCGCGGTGGCGGAGACGCAGATCTGCGTGAACACGCGGTTTAATCTGCGCGGGGGCAGCGACCCCGCGCCACTTACAGTGTTCGTTTCGTAATAGATCGCCGTAGTGATTGTACATGTAGCTGAGATCCTTCTTTGACAAGAATGGTTAATAATACAAACCTCATTTAGGACGCTGTAGTTATACTGTCTATTTGTTTTTTGTCTCTTTTTACGAACTATATCGACAAAAGAATCATTTCAACTTACATCCGCGCGCGGAGAAGCATTGTCAGTGTGTTGGACGGCGCGTGTTTTCCATAGAAACTGAGGTACTTCGGTACAATGTTAAAAAACGCAGCTCCGTGCTCCGTCGCGGGGGTGGTCCAGTATGTTAATCGCCTAAAACACTCACGAGTCCAAGAGAAGTCGAGCGCAAGATATTGAAGTACGGACTCGAGTGTAAAAAGAACTCGAGTCGCAAATCTAACTCGAGTTCCAAGACTTGACTCGAAGCGACTTCTACTCTACAAAGTCTCGAATACGACAAACAGGTTTCAATTTTACTGAACAACAACTATTGCCCACTTTAAATAAAACCCAATGTGGTGATTTAAAAAAAAAGAAAATAATGATACTTAATTATACTACACTAATTATACCACAATTTAACATATCTTATAACAACACCACTAAGTAGATACTTAACCAGTCTCATTATATAAATAGACTCGAGCACTAATGTTGAACTCGAGCAGTGGAGCCTCTATCTTACCTTTATGCGTCGAGTATGGTGAATTGGAGTGGAGTCCTAAAATGTAGACTCCCGGACTCGAGTTTTTTACAACACTAATCTCTCCTGATGGAAAGCGACGACAAGATCGACGATGGAGCATGCATAATGCCGACTGATTCTTCTTTCTTCTTGCAATTCCGTTGGTCTACTCGTAGCACAGGGGATTCATAGTTTGAGACCAGGTAATTCATGTGGTTGTCTGGCATGTAATTAATATTGTGTTTTCTCTTTTTTTCTCAGCGCTTTGACTGGTTTGAACTACATTTACGGACCGAAGTCAAGTAACTGCAACGTATGGTGTATTGTGATGAGAACCTGTGTCCTGTTCTTCTGTTTATACGAACTTTTAGACAATCCGCCATGTAGAGCTCCTTGTAAAAGAGCTTGTTCAAGGAAGTACTTGTACCTGCCTCCAAACCTATTTCTGCTGAAAAGCAGTAATGTAAGCACTACAGCATTCCTGTTTTGAAGCGTAAGGGTGCTGGTGAAACTACAGGCACGTGGGACTTCCCGACTTTGTCTAAGTGACAAGCGTACACATGGAAATTTGTTTCATTTGTTTCAGGGTAACGAGTGTACTTGGGGTGCCCCTCAGGTCTTTGAAATTAAAGCTCAGTGGTACTGCAACGGTTAACGACATGTTGCTTACCACTTAGCGCATGACTTGTTCGTCAGGTCACCAGATTTCATAAAAAAATATATAGGGGGTATCTTTTAGATCTAATAAGTAGTTAGTTTAATAAGTAGTATACTGGGGTATCAGGATACAAAGAGTTATCCAGATACCCCAACATCATCTATTCGAGTGATCCAGACCCCAACACTATTTTTCAAGAAACAATTACAATTATTTATTCAGATAGTGGTTCTATTTTTATTCAAAGCGATCATTTATCTATTCATCAACTCATTTCATTTATTCAAGTACACAATCTCAAATGTATTTTAGAAGTTTATCTGTTCATTCTGTTTATTTAAGAACTATTACGGTTTTCATGTTGTATACGAGATATCACAACGCTTCTAATTGAATGCATATGGTATGAATATTTACAGTGACGAAGGGTCGCGGGTTCGAATTCCGCTTGGGCAAATTTAATATTTTGTTTTGTTTGTATTTTATTTCACCATTGTCCTAGTTTATTCTAATTATTCGAGCAGTTTGTATATGTGTGCACAGTCATCTTATTAGGTTCTACCTTGGTTTTTATCTGCACTTATTAATCGGTTTATTTTATTCCTTCAGTTCTTTGGCGAAAGACTTATTCAAGTCAGAAGATGAACGCGAGGCGGTGCAGTCTAAGTCCTCGAAATCGAAAAAGCATTCGGCATGTGACCCCCTGACAAGCACGAAGGCAGGCGACTCTGCCCACTGCCTCTGCGCTTAAGATAAGGAAAACCATCATCAACTCAATCAGCCCTATTATGAAGCCGACGTCGACTGAGTTGTTTGGGAGCGACAGTGACGCAGAGAGCTCAGCGGAGTCAAAGAAGGGTACACCAATTCATTCTTATGTTACGCGAAGGCTGGCGAATGGAATAAGTCGTCAAATGGACGATTTAAAAACGGGCACTTATTACGTGGAGTTAAAAGTTTATTCGTGCAACGAGATCCAAAACGTCCTACCTGTCAATAGACGGCGTCATAGTATTATTACCATAAAAAACATGACAGACGTCAACACCGAGGGCATATCTAACAGATTATATAAAGCAACCCACAAAGAATTCAAATATTGCCCACCTTCATTCAATAGTACTTACTATTAGTCTTGTCGTCCCCTTAAGATGGTGATATGTAGCCCAATTTCTATACTATATTATATTCTGTATTATAATAATTAAAAATGTAACTGAATTTAATATGAATAATTAAATATTTTATAGTCAATTTGTAACCTTTTTTACTTTACAGCGACAACCTGTGCAGCATGTAACATCGGAATTCCTCAAAAATATTGATATTTATATCATATGAGAACGAATTTACACAAAAAGAAATGTTTATTAAAGATTGAATTCAAAAATATTGACATTATTAAGACTGCATTTAAGAACAGAATTGTGACTTACCGCATAAACCGTGCACAGGAAGTCGAGTACCTTACAGCTGAGGCGTTCCTATGCCGCTATGAAAATGATGTTTTGAATGTTATGAGTTTATCTTTACTAAAACACACATGCTTGAAGTTACATTTTGAACTGTTTGCCTATTTTGTGTTACCATAGTCAGGAACACAGCAGTTAAAATCTTTTAATACAAAATTTGAATGTATCTTTAACAACACTAATATTAATGAGTTGTTTAAGAATGCTATAGAAACATTTAAGCAAAAACTTTCAGAATTTGAACACTGTGAATCTGATTGGTCTCCGTTTTCAATAAACAATTCAAAATTAAATATAAATAAATATAGTCCTATGAAAGGTGGTACATTCATAGAGCTGCCATCATTTATCAAGAACAGTAAAAGTTGTACAAATATATAGAATAAAGATGAGTACTGTTTTTATGGAGTATTTATAGCTGCATTGTTTCCTGCCAAAAGTAATGTATGCAAAACAAGTTCATATCCTCACTTTTCAACTGTGTTTAAAACAGACGGCATGACTTTTACTCGGTCGTGTAAAGATATCCAAAAAAAAATTCAAAAAAGTTATAATAACATCAGCATCAACATTTATGGATTAAGCATAGACAGTTTAGTAACTGGTCCATTATATTTATCCAAAAATGCAAAGAATAATCACGTAAATTTATTATATTTTGAAAAAGGAGTCAAAGGTCATTACTGCCTTATTAAAGATCTTGTACGATTGGTACGACGTCAGATTAGTAAATCTAAAGGGAATATGTATATCTGTGAGAATTGCTTCGGATTCCTATCAGATTGATGAGTATATAAAGACTAAACATATTTAACTCTCTCACACTTCACGATGAAGTTTGTAGAACAAACTCATACTTTAGAAGTAAGTAATATTAAAGTAAACAATTACTCAGAAAAAGTAAAGCATAGTTCATTGTTACCAAATACAATCCGCGGCATAATATGGGGTCCTTCGAATTTCGGTAAAACCAATGTTATGTTGAATTTATTGTTACATGATGGTTTGAATTTGACAAGTAATGGAAGGTATTCTAGAGGCAGAACTATTTATATTTAACGAGAGTAAGGAAGTTTTTCATCCCAACGATGCTTTGACAAATTCTATAATGATTTTTGTTGACATCGCATGTGAAAACCAAATGAATATTCGTAATTATTTTGCTATGGGGAAACATAGACAGGATAGATTGTTTTTATTTATCGCAAACCTATTCGAAAATACCTAAACAATTGCTAAGAGACAACGTGAATATGTTGATTATGTTCCAGCAAGACGATATCAATTTAAGACATATATACAATGAGCATGTAAACACCGATTTCCGACGCAAGCTCGATATACATTGAAGGGTGTGCAAATGTGTTCGGGCTAGATGCGGCAGAAAAATAATTTCGAGAGAGATTAATTTTATAAATAATCCAATATTGTTTTTATTTCAAGACATAAGATACGAACTAAATGGTGTTGAAATAGATCATATTAAAAATACTGGAATTACAACAACCATTAAATCTCTCATCTCAATGAATGAAGGAGAAAGTAAAAGTACATCTCTGTGGGGATGGAATCTATCTAGATTCCATAACAGAGAAATTACCATCTTTTCGAGTAGACCCATCTGGGTCTACTCGAAAAGATGGTAATTTATCTGTTATTATACCGCTGGATAAAGTATTAGGATTTGTAGAAGATTACAACAAAATTGTCGTGAATTGTAGGCAGAGACTGAGTTATAATTCATAACAAGGATAATGTAGCAATAGACATACAAAAAGTTCAATGGCGTATGCCACAAGATATATTATATTTGGTTTACAAATTGACAGAAAACTGAACAAATCGAAGAGTTCATCTGTGTTTCATCATTGTGATATAACAAATGTCCAGTTGTTTTTAAATTCACAGTAGTTTCCTTATTATTCACTTAATTTGAAATTTGATAAGGGCAAGTTTAGTATTTGTACGAAATGTGTGCTAACTTTCGCCAGTCGTCTTACAACACGAGTATCGAACCCTTGCTTGATTTGAACACATTCGGAAAAAAGGGTCCACTGTTTGTTATGAATAGTTCAAGACAAAATGATTGACTGAAAACCGGGCCCGTTGACGTTCGTTTAGAAATCGAATCTTCAAAAGATATACCCGATAATACAACGGCCAACTGTCTAGATATAAACGATCGTCTTATTGAGTATAGACCGGTGAGTAACATTGTTAGAAAATTATCATGAACGTGATAGTGGATATTCAAGGTTTTAAAAATGGAAACAATAAATTTATACCGAAAGAAATAGCAATTATTTGTAAAAGAAAAGTGTGCTTGTGTTGTTGATTAAACCACAATACCGATTTTATAATCTAACAACGAAGAAGCGTATACAAATTTCAAAGTTAGAAAAAAACAGGGGAATATTATGGAATGAAGGGTATGTAGCATACTGTTATTATAAGAGTTTGATATTAGACCTCTGTAAAAATAAACGTGTTTATACAAAAAGATGTGAAAAAGTACTGTGGTTGAAGGAAATAGTAGAAAGTGATTAATGTATGTAATCTAGAATACTTAAATTGTCCTAATATAGAAACACTAAGTGACAAATATTCAATGTCGTCGGATATTCAAAATTGTATATATCATACTAATATATGTGCTTTTAAAAATCTATATTGTTTGAATAAGTGGTGTATAGAAAATAATATTTTTTGTAAATAAACTATTTCAATTTCATAAATACTGGTTTTTTTTCTCGAAATAAGAGCTCAAGAACGCTGAATAGATGACTTATGAATTCAGTTCTTAAATAAACAGAGTGAATAGATAAACTTCTAAAATACATTTGAGATTGTGTACTTTCAATAAATGAAATGAGTTGTTGAATAGATAAATGACTGAATAAAAACATAACCATTATCTGAATAGATAAATGTAATTGCATCTTGAAAAAATGGTGTTGGGGTATCTGGATCACTCGAATAGACGATATTGGGGTGTCTGGAGAACTCTTTGTATCCAGGTATATAGGCATATCCATATAGGTAACAACTCTAATAACTTGAGATTGTTATACAGATATCGAGTACTTAGGTTTCCCGATTGATACACATAGGAAATGAACATATTCCGGATTTAAATAGCGTATATTTGTTTTTTCAAACAAACCAACGTTTCGGGTCCTTCACAAGTCCCATGGTCATGGGTCAACCGTGATCATGGGACCTGTAAAGGGCCCGAAACGTTGGTTTGTTTCAAAAAACAAAAATACGCGATGTCAATCCGGAAAAATAGTTTCATTTGTTATGGAGAGTAATATACATTATATAATTTTTTAACCAACTTTAAAAAGGAGGAGATTCTCAATTCGACTGTTGTTTTTTTTTTGTATGTATGTTACGCGATAACCCCGAAGTTTGTGAACCGATTTTGATGATTCTTTTTATTGGAAAGAGTGCAGTGGTCTCATTTAAATTCGAAGAAAATATTCCACCACTAAGAGTGGCAAACTAGGGGCTGAAACCGGCTTCGCACACTTTCCGATAACCGATTTCCTTAAAACTTGGCAAATAGATGTGATTCCACGAACTTTTGAGGTCGGTTTTTTTTTATTAAAAACTTATTAATTATTGTCTTTTATATGTTTAGTTTAGTGGGTAATAATTTAGAAAAAGGGACCAATAATAATGTTTTTTTTTAAATTGACAGTGATTCAAATATTTTAGCTCAACTTTTAATAAAACAGATAGTAAAGTTTTTGCACCACAAAACGAAATTCATATCCACTAGTACGTTTTCTATTTTAAAGTTGTCAGAAAAGTATAAAAAAGAATATAATTATGATGATTTCAGTATAAATAGTTAGTCTATATAATCTCACGCCTCAGGTGCACAGACGTATTTATATACTAATATAAATCTTATGGCGTCGTTCAATCTTAATGGCTGGTCTCATTTTGAATTCAGTGCTAGTTTTATAGCTGTTTTAGCATATGACACTTTTGCACATTGTACTATCATAGAGTGCAATTCTGCAACGTATATTTTTATAGGATTGTCGTAGTAAAATATATTTTTATAAAAATATATTTATATTTCATAACAAAACCTCGCTTAATGGGTGCCAGTCTTAAGTCTCGTCACAGGTCACCACTTTTATTTCCTAATTCCATAATGTTATTTTCATATTTTGTTTATTTCATCATCATCAAATTCAAGAGTTATATCTCTCTTCTGTCGATGGAGCATCTTCCAATCAACTCGCCTATAAACCAGCACCTTGACCTCCTTCTATGACACGACACTGGCCTTTTGCTTTATTTGCTCTGTGTAGCTGCGCCTAGGTCGACCTCTTCTCCTCTTCTCTTCGATTTTTCCCTCTAAAATGATCGGAAAGTAGTTGTTGTGTCGTATCAAATGTCTAATCATTTTCCCGCGGCTATTTTATATAGTATTCAGGATCGTTCATTTCTCATTTATCATTCTCAATACTTCCTCATTGGTTTTCTTTTCCAACCATTTTTTTATTATTTATATCATATTTTTTCCTACAAAAGTATATATCTATATGGTTTATTTTTGCTTTCTCTTATCCAATTGACTTGAAATTTGTTATAGTGTATATAAACCTAATCAAATAATGTGATAACTTTGATGTGTTCCTGTAACCGGAGCTATCTTTAGAATACCCAACTCCTGAACTACTAACAGTTAGAGCTATCATGTCTAAACAGTAAGCCTAAGCTTACTAAATTGGTCTCGACGAATCGTTGTCTTCCAGGTGGTGGCTAGGGTCTGATGATGGAGCAGGAAGGTGGACACACGATCTCATCCTTAGTTTGAACTTATTGGATTGGAGTCGACGTGTAGTTGGTAAACAGTTGTTGATCAGGATCTGACCATGAAGCAAAAAGATCCGGTCCGTCACTGGACGTATGGTTTGTTAAATGTAGAACCACACAGTTGGATTGATTGGCTTGGTCTGTGAAAACTTGGTAGACAGATGGGGACTACAGTGCAAAGGTGGATACCCGAACTTAGTTTTATTAAACAAGGACCCAGCGAGTTTGGGCTCGTAGAATTGGGTTAGAAGAGTAATTGTGGTTGGTAATGATGGTGATCAGGGTCTTAATGATGGAGCAAGAAGGTGTTCGATACAGATAGAGTCTTTATTGACTTTTGTATCATATAGTACACTGTTTTGTATCGGGTTTTTTATTGTTAATATTGTATTGCATGTCAATTAAAAGTTTAGTTTCTTGTCCAATTTACGCAGACTTTCTCAGCAAAACATTTCCTTCCCTTACATTGAAGCGTTTCAAGACAAAAACTTTTCACCATTTACCGTATCTGAAGCTAGTAAATTAAACTAGAGTACACAGTAATTTATACACGTCAAGTTAACAAGTTGGATCGATGCAAACACTACTTAGAACTTAAATCTACTTAATAAATGGGTAATGGTTTTTTTAACACTGTTTTGGGTAGTACACACATGACTTTTACCTTCTGCTTGCAAGAAAATTTATAATATTCTTTTAAAATTGTATTCTATAGGACATATCTTAGTACATCGTGTTGTGCAGGTAGCTGGTGTCCACAACTCGACGCCAAGGCGACTATTTTGCGTGTGGAACACGTTTAAGTTATTCCAATGTATAATCAATAGTTAAGTTACAACTATATACATGGTTAGGTAAATCACGCCTCAGTCTAATTTTATATTAAATAACATTGTAACTCTGTAGTCAATCTAGGCAAAACAAGAAGACATAGTTAACGATCTGATAGACAAGGGTTTTGTTTCCCGCGAAACTAATTGTAATGAAAAGACAGAGAGTTAAGTTACAAGCTTTCTTTATAAATGCGGTTTCGTATTGTCCGTGAGTTCAGATTTCCTCGCACAGTCGTCGACCACTGTCAGCCACGTACCGCCCATTTCATATTATTACTTATCCAATTACAGAATGAAAACCCATCCCTGCGTGCTGGCTCCGCCTATTTTTCGCTATGACTAATGCACCGCTATGAACGCATTGCTACACAGATGAGCCTCTTCTTGGTGCGCAGCCGGAAGCGAAGTCGTGTGAGGGGATCGTTAACATAATTCGGAACGTGTGAAGCCGCCGCTTGACTAATCTGGCCCAGTAATGCCAAACAAGAGACATAACCAACTAAACAAAAGAACACGAACCCACTATCTGTCTGCTCTATATAGAAAACCTACATCAATAATCTCAGTACAGAGTACTAAAAAAACCGACCTCAAAAGTGAGTGGAATTATGTACGTCTATTTGCTAAGTTTTATTGAAATATCCCCTAGTTCGCCACTATACAGGACTTGACACTGGAGATAATAAAAATCGGTTCTCACTACTCAAAGTATATTGAGAGAAAAACGCCTTGAATTGGAGAAATAGCAAAATCAACCATTAAAGTAATTGCTCCTAAATTAAAGTTAGGCGCTATTTATAAAAATGAATATTCATGCGTGAACAGCCACCCTTCGAGGTGGATGCTTTTCTTCAAAATGAAATGGTACTACTATGGAAGTACACCTTTTCCAACAAAAAAGAATCATAAAAATCGGTTCACAAATACCGGAGTTATTGCGTAACATACATACAAAAAAAGAACATACAGACGAATTGAGAACCTCCTCCTTTTTTGAAGTCGGTTAAAAAGGTATTTTAATTATGAAAACGAATATACCACATATTTAGCACCAAATCTTGGTAACTTAAAAAATACGCATACTTGCACGCCCATCTTCAATGGAGGTTAGCTAGAGACTCCACCTGCTGCTCTCTACCCGTACCTCTTCGGTTTCTTCCTCTCGCATCAGTTTTTTTATACGCTCCTGTTTATTCTATTACTTTTGCTTTGCATGGTTTTAGTGTAGCAGTAGAGCTCCATATGACAGAGTTCGTCCAGGGTAGTACTGCCACCTTACCTATTTCTGCCGCCAATTAGTAATGTCCGCATTATTGTGTTCCGGTTTTGAAGGATAAAGGTGCTGGTGCAATTACAGGCACATGAGACTTGTCAACTTATGCCTCAAGTAACGGATGCAGTGGCGGTGCCCCTCAGATCTTTGCGATTTAATGCTCTCGTGAGTTTAGGTGTAATTTGTTGTTGTCTATGTGTGTGTCCGTGACTCTCGCGAAACAGGGTTTTCCTAGTGCGGGGATAGCCCATAGAAGTGTGTGCACGTTACATTTGTAGAAATTTCAGAAAATAATTAACTCATGATATATATATAATTTTATTGATCACGAGATTTTAATATGTTATAATTTAACTGCCTCTGGCCGAACTGTTACCATGCCTGTCTGCCTACGCAGAGGTTTCAGGTTTGGATTCCCGGGGCGGGAGAAATATTTGTATGGCCAACATTTATTTCTCTCGTGAGTTTGGGTGTAATTTGTGGTTGTCTGTGTGTATGTCCATGGCACTCGCGACACAGGGTTTCCCTAGTGCGGGTCTATGTTGAATGTGTGCGTTATTATTATTATTCTTAATATTATTAATATTACAAGGGAAAAAAAATTGACTACTTATATTTCATATTAAAGATGAAAATTGATATCCATGGCCATTTACATAATATAAACTACTTCTAGGTTATCTATCAGCGCCATCGAGATTTAAGACGGAATTTCGACCTTTTTCTGAGTTACAATCTGTAGTAAGGAGATTAGCAGTTATCTTGCTTTATTTATTGGTCCTTGTTGGAACGTGTGACGAGTACAGATAAATGTACAGACCGACCCTACAGATGCCAAGAAACTTAGGTCGCTTCGCTTGCTGCGATTCATTAAAAATACTCATACTTGAGGTTGTCTTGCACACTAAACCCGTATTTAAAGGCATTATAAAGACAAAGGGACTAAGTTAGTTTTACTGACACCTAACCTCCAGAATACCCAACGAGATCACTGTGTAAACACTGTAGTCTGCACTGTGTAAGAGATCGTGACTAGCTTGATGTAACATACGGGTGCGATTCGTAATATATAACAACAAATGACACATTTTTTGTCGATATAACGCTCAACAAATATAATTAATTTATGGTATTCATTCATTATACAAATTAAAATTATGCTTTTTGTTGTTATACCTTTTGTTGATTAAATGCAGTGAGTGATTATGACCTTAGAACTTACATCAAATGTTATTATACCAAGTGAAAATAGATTATTTGTTGTTATATCTTCCATTACACACCCATAACATATACACGCCTGTAATGTGATATAGTGTACCAATTGCATACACTTTATCAGTTAGATACAGTCTGTCTAAAAGCACTTTATTTAATTGATCTAATTACTATTAAACACTACTTACTAGATATGCAAATCAAGCAACTCTGCAACCTAATATGGTATTTTGAATAAGTAAGTTGAGTGTCTAATTAACATTCGTATTCTGTTGATTAGTTACATACTAAGACAAAAAGATAATTGTCTTTCATACCTTTTTTATGTTTTTATTTATTTATCATATAAACACAGTTTCATACTACTAGCTAGATTACGAATATGAACCAACAACGTGATCCACAAATGTGTGACAATTACGGCATACTATGACTCGCGTGACACATGCATTGTCTTGTGGAATTACATTTCAAAATTTCGTCTTTAAACATGTAAGGAGAAATGAAGTAAAATAAATAATAAATAAAAATTAATATGTTCTATAGCCACATACCTACTCACAATTTTTTTATTGTAGTGGTACAAATTACAGAACACAAAATTATTTTAGAAAGAAACATCAGTAAATCTACATTCCTATTATAACTGTACACAGCATTCAGAAAACTATAGATTGTGCAATTTTATGGAATAGAAAAACAAAAATAACAATATAGACGAATTTTAAAATAGAAGAAGATACCAAAATAGATCAAATGAGCCATTTAATGACGGACTTTTTGAATGCGGTTAGGCTATCACGGAATATTATCATGGTTACAACAAATATCATTGTATGTTCTACACATTCGGTAAATTGGACAATTTGCAGAAACATTATTACTTAGCAAAGCATGATTAGCAAATAATTGAGATCGGCGAACTGAACGAGATCTTATCCAGTAATATGTCACCAAATCCACCATTAACTATTTTGTGCAACGTACATACGTCACCGGTAACTCGACGGCGGGTGTCTACATTAAACTTACTGAGTATAGTATATTCATTTATACATATTATAACAATGATTATTTAAAATAATCGTAGGTAAATACACAACAGTTTTTTTTAAAAAAAAAGGTACTGCTTTCAAAGAGCTTTGCCATAGTCAACTTACTGTTGCATATACTTTCCATAAATCATAACAATATACTTCACAAGTAATCTTTCACATTTGTATACGCGTGAAACTTTCGAAAACTTGAAAATCGGTTTTATACCAAATTGAATGACGTCTTTTTGTCTGATCAAGAATTGTTTTGTTTCTTTGAAAGCAGAATTGATCGAATATTTCGAATTTCTTTATCAAAGATTTCAGTATATACGTAATAATTTGACGACCGCGGTGGTCCGGCCTAAAGGCTCCCGCTGGAAGCGTTCCAGTGGCCGTAGCATGGCAGAATACGTGGGAGAAACCTTCCCGTAACGATATTTAATTTAGTTGATAAATCTAGGTATTGCTTAATCGCTAATGAACTACATTTATAAGTTATACATTTTGAAGAAAAAGAACTACGATATAAAATTGTGTATATAGCTATCTTTGTCGTTTAATCATCGTCGCGAAAACGATGAAACAAAAAATTACAAAGATACATTTGCTTATTTGGTAATTAATGATAGTTATACATTTTGAAGAATAAGGACAATGATATGAAATTGCGTGTATAGCTATCTTTGTCGTTTAATTATCGCCGTGGAAACGATGAAACAAAAAATGACAAATCTAAATTTGCTTATTTGGTAATGAACTATTGTTTATACATTTTAAGGAACAAGACAACGACTTGAAATTGCGTATATAGCTATCTTTGTCGTTTAATCATTGCCGCAAAAACAATGAAACAAAAATGTCTTTTGATATCTTTGTCGCCCTCAATTTTTACGTTGATAAAATCACAGCCATGTTTGGCATCGTGTTAATCTTTTGCAGTCATTGGTCGACGGCGCCCGCGATGACACAAAAATGTGACAACACGGTATTCGCCATGTTTGTTATTGTGATAAAATTTTAAAATGCCGGTTTATGAATCGAATTCGATAGCTAAATGTGGATATAAAAGCTTTATCGAGGCGGAATACATGGGGGCAGATCAGACATTATACAGTTACATTTCCTTACATTTTATCTTTAATAATTTCATTAGTCCCAGTGCCGCGGTATTTTGCCGATACAAAACCGCATTCCAAAACCACATGCCGTATTTACCGAATTATAGGTAAATAAGCATCCGACTATCCGACCGCTAATCATAACATACAAGGTGAAGTTCCACTTCGAGCTACGTAAATAATTGCTTTGCGTCAAAAAATTCTAAATTACATCTATTCGTGCCAAGGGAATATTATTGTCTAGTATTCTTTGCAATAAAATTTGTGTTAAACATTGCCCGTGTTTGGTATCGTTCTGTATACATGGAAGTATAAATAAAAAGGTCTTAATTTATTACCTGACATCATTCTAATGGCGTGTTCTAAGGGCATGTGCAATATACATCAAACAAAAAAGCTTTTACTATGAGGAATCATCAGTAGGGCAAGCATGACACGATATAAAGCGCAAGATACTGATTCTCGCATAGAACTACCAATATATCGCGCGTCTATGTCGCTATTGCATAACTCGCGACCTGTGTATTAGTGCGCTAGCCCTACAGAAATCGCAATAAACATGCATTTCAAAGGTTTCATAGAAAACGTTGTAAGGTTTCATATAACAATTCTTTTTTTTTTAATATAACTATCGTTGGTGTTCTATAGAAAGGGCGAAAACGCCTTTTCCAATAATTTGATCAGGGAAGCATGTTTTAGGTTTTAACGACTCTTTTAAAACATTTTAAATTATTTATTTATTAATTTAAAACAGGGCGTAAATATTTTGTAAAACAGTCATGAAAAACTAAAACATATATTTCTTGAACCAAAATCACTGAATCCGTCCGACTGAGTCATTGCCTTGGAATACCACCTCTCCTGTTTAAAAATGTAGTCTTTTAGGTCATGAGAAAGGCCAGGACATAAAATACAAGCAACTTCAAACACTAAAATTAGTAGTAAAAGAATTGAAAATCCTTTACACAATTAAAGGATTTTCACAACAGTGTAGAGGCACTTACAAGCCTCCAGTTTCTCACCCCTTGAACGAAAAAACTGATTCAATTCCAGCAATTACCTCAACTTTACAACTCCAATATAAATATACATATAATACGAGACTTTTATGAAGTGGATTTGGGACCTTTGGTCGTGCCAGCACCCTTGTGGGTGCTTGCTACAATGACTCGAATAAAACAAAGACGAGCGCGCCAAGTGGTTTTGCTAAAGTGGCACACTACACAGGGCACACTATAAGTTTCCGGAACTGGCCACTTACATAAACTATATTTAAAAAGTAATTACAACCTTTGAAAATAAAACGCTTTGGCTGTAGAATACAGTTTGTTTCATCTGACTGTCACTTGTTTTTACATTGTGGCGTCATTTTAGAAATCGGTTGTCTACATCAAAGTAAAAATTTTCGTAGTGTGATTTTCTACGACTCTAAATGTAATTTTAGAGTTCAGCGGAGCTTCGCTTGGCTTCAAACTCCTTTTTGCGATGAAGCACCATGCAAGACGACTATTTATAGCTCATTTGCAGAATTCAAACGCGGTCGTGTGAATCTCAGTGACGAATTTCGTTATGGTCGCCCGTCCACTGCCGTGAACAACAAAAACATCGATGCTGTGCACTGTATGATCAAAACAGACAGGCATGTGACATACCATGAGATTCGAGCATCTTTAGGCATAGGCATGAGTTAAATATAATCAATATACACGAACATTTGGGTGTGAAAAAGCTGTGCACTTGGTGGATCCTACACAATTTGACTGAGTTTTAAAAAAACGGATCGCGTCATTTGGTGCAATACCATGCTTACCAGATCCAACGAAGGGGCGTCAAATTTGATGTGGGACATAGTAACAGGTGAAAAAATATGGATTTATAGTTACGATCCCAAAATAAAGCAGCATTCGAGCGTATGGGCCGAAACCAACCAAAGTGGCGCGCGTGCAAAGTGCCTCTAAGCGGATGATTGCTTCTTTTTTTTTAATAAAACTGGACACGTGGCTACTATTGCTTTGGAGAATCATTGTACCGTGAATAGTGATTGGTACACGACCATTTGTTTGCCGGATGTTATTGACAAACTCCGTAAAAATAACCGTAAACGCCGTATCATCTTGCACCACGATAATGCCAGCAATCCCACGGCCGGACAGATAAATTCATTATTGAAGGTGAACAACGTTGACCTTATGAGCCATCCCGCGTACACTCCAGACCTGGCACCTTGTAACTTTTATTTATTTCCAAAAATTAAGAACCAGTTACGCGGTCAACGATTTTCATCACCTGAAGATGCTGTAGAAGAGTATGAAAACTATGTTTTAGAAATTGTCACGGAGGAGTGGCATAAATGTTTTCAAAATTTATTTATTCGTATGAAAACGTGCGTTAACGCTAACGGAGAATATTTTGAGAGACAATAAATTCATTTCTGACCATTTATAGTATTCTTTTCTTATTCATTCCGGAAACTTATAGTGCGCCTCACGTATAATAAATATGTATAATTTAGTCAGAAATACAAAGGTGAACTATATCATAGTATATAATACTTCACATATATCGTCCTGGCCAGCAGATTAAGCTCCGCTGCATACGCAGTCCGCAGAATACGTGAGCTTACCGATGTTAGTACTGCTAGACTAGGTTACTTTAGTTACTTCCATAGTATAATGTCCTACGGGATTCTCATGTGGGGTAAAGCGGCAGATATTCAAACCATATTTGTATTGCAAAAACGGGCGATTCGTTCTGTGTACCGTCTAGGCTCTCGGGTATCTCTCAGAGAAAAGTTTAAGGAGACTGGTATCATGACTGTGGCATTACAGTATATTTACTCAAATATTTTATATGCCCGTAAAAATATACATAATTTCAATAAGAAAGAAGATATTCATAATATTAACCTTAGAGCTAAGTCCAAACTCATGGTACCACGATTTCGTTTAACCAAGGTAAACAACTCTTTTATGGGGAACTGTATACGTTTTTACAATAAGATTCCGGAGCATATATTAAGTTTATCATTTCCTAAGTTTAAAAGCTACATTAAAAATATTTTGATCGAAAAATCATATTACAAAATTGAAGACTACGTGTTAGACAAAGATGTATGGAAAGACGACATGGCTCCAGAATCCACACAAATTTGATTCCAAGTGTATTCCATAGCATTTAAGTTTATTTGAAAAGAGCAATCCCTAGAGTTTCTTGCTCGTTCTTCTCAGGGAGGTCAGCGTAGTGAACGAACAGTAGCTTAAATGTGACGTTTTCAAGTGTAAATTTATTTTACCTATGGAATAAATAATCTTTGACTTCGCAACAAATACAAATTTGCCTACCAATCGGTACGTATCTGACATAGATAGAGATAGCTACCTATAAATTTCCGGATTTCATGTCAATTTGAAGAGGGATACGGAACCATGGCCGGAATTCCGATCGTCGCTCCGGATGATCCCTATCGGTACCCTGTTAATTTGACTAACAGTAGTGACGCTTGACGTTTGTGATGTATTATTTAATTTTCGAAAATAGACTAACTTATGACGAGGGACTATGCTATTTATTTATCTATAAGTTCATTAGTGTTCTCTTTTTCTACTTTTTTCGAAGTTCAATAAATGAATATACAAAATTATAATTATTTTGACCCGTTCTTATAATAAATGTCACAGAGTTGTATTCAAAGCTAAACGTGCTACTTCTATAGTGTGTAAACCACGCTTGTACCCTTGTTGTAAAAAGGCTACATCTGCGAAATGACAACTTTATAGGAGAGATGTGTAAAGAACCTAGTAACGAAATTAGTCGATAACTGTTTGCTTCATTTTTTTTCGTTTCAAGTGGCGGCACGCACAAGCCATGCGCCTGATGGTAAGCGATACGCCTGTCCATAGCAGTTGCAGTGCCACTCAAAGCTTTAAATCGCAAAGATCTTAGGGGCAGAGACATAGTTGACAAGTCCCATGTGCCTGTAATTTCACAATAGAAGAATTATAAAATTTCATGGATACATAATTTATATCATGTACGTTCTATTAATTTTATGACTTTCCTATGATGTAAACACTTTTGACATATCATATTATGATCGAAATTCGTTAATAACAATTGTAAACATAATCTATATATGATTCCAAAAACCGACATAAAAACCTAACATATATATTAAACCTGGAATCTTATGCTGACAAATAAAGCACGTACTGCCATGAGGCTTCGTGTCTTTCCAGCGAACTAATTCAATGGGTGTAAGTCTACTAATAACAATAATTGCTACATGGCTACCATTGGAATGCATGAGGTCAAAGTTACCTCTATTTATATATATATATATATATATATGTTTGATCCATGTATCATTATGACGTTGTTTTGGAACACGAATTTTGATTATTTAAATCGTTTTTGGCGAGTAAGTCGTGGGTTGGAGCTTTTTACGTGTTAATGATCGCAACAGTTTTGTTTTATTAACAACCCTAATAAATAGTGAAAAATTTAAAAATAAATATATAATCTTATACTAAGGTATAAAATTTTTAATACTTTAATTATTTTAATCAATTATAATAAATATATTGAATAAAGAAAACTAAGTTTGAAGTCTTATTTATATAAAAAAAGTAAGACTGAAAGCGTCAGAATCTCTGCCAATGATCTGTGGCTTTTAATTTTGTTTCAATTATGAAGAAATACGTAATACGAATACCGAAACATTGTTATTTTTTACATGTGCCTATTATAAAATTGACCCACAAGTTGCAAAAGATAACCTCTTGCCTCCAAATGGAGTACGACATAAGAAAATTACAAAATATGGAAAATTGAGAAAAATGCGCTGTATTCTCACTTGAAACAGGTCGTATGTTAAACAAATGCCAAGGTTATTTGCAAACCTCGTTTGCAATAAACTTCTTTCCGCTCTGGTAACTACTGTGCTACTTTTGTCGCTACTAAATCAAACCACACAATATATTGTTGATAAAATCTATCCAGAAATATCTTTTGTAAAATTTACCTTCAATCTAATATATTAGATTAAAGGTAAATTATAATATTATATTATACATTAATTCCGAATGTGGGGGTCCGGAGTAAGGCAACACAGGATATCCTAGTACAGGTTCCGCTCTCACACAAAGGCCTAATACATTCTAATTCAAGTCATATAGACCAGTCTTAAGGTCGGTGCCAATGTGAGTGGAAATAATTGATTATTATTATCTATTTTAAAAACCAAGCAAACTCAGAAAGCACTTAATTATTTATTGGTCTACAAAGCTCTACATCGAAGTTTGCGCTCTAAAAGGAATAGACCGTATAACTTTTAACAAGCAAGCCTATATGTGGAATCAAAAGGCGGCCTTGCACGATCCGTGATTTTACAAATTTTCTCGCACGGCCGACAACCATCGATAGCCACACACGGGCCTGGCCCATTTCATATAAATAATTTAAACCATGTATTTACCACACACAATAATACAAAACAGAACACAATAATAATATTATTGGAACAACTTTAGTGCGTGAAGAAACAGGCTCAGTTCAACTTCCTCCGTGGCCGAACGGTTACCATGGCGGACTGCCACGCAATGGTGCCGGGTTCGTATCCTGGGCCGGGAGAAATATTGAATGGCCTACATTTATTTCTCTCGTGTGTTTGGGTGTAATTTGTGGTTGTCTGTGTGTGTGTCCATGGCCCCCGCGATACAGGGTTTCCTTAGTTAGCTTTAAAAAAGAAATCCTCGTGGCTGTGTGCCACGCGGTGCTGATTTTCAGCCTATCCTTATTGTCTTATTATTTTCCTAACATAAGCCAATTCAATTACACCACCGTCATGATAAAAATCGAATATGAATCATTCGATCTGTTGAAATTATTCCATCGTCGTGCACTGGTCTCGCAAATTTGTAGACTCGTACTATGGTGCGCGGGTGCCATCTCGTGGGAGGTGATATGTGAAATCACGTACCGCCTTTATACAGACGACATCAAACAGTTTCGTATGCAACTCGCGCGGTTGTCTCATACGCGATGCAATACAATACATGTTTGCTACAGTGTACATAATGAATAATAATGTAATAAATATTTAGTTTCATCTCTTAATTTTATCAATAGATTCACTTCACTTCACTTTTTATTTTTATGGCTCCATCAATATGAGAACTGGAAATGAAGATATTTTTTCCTACTCCTGTACTTTAATCTGTCAATTATAATTTCATAAACCATATCATAAAGACGCTCTTTTTAGTTCTGAATCAAAATTTTATTATCTATGGTACTCGCCACTGAGCTGAAAAATTCCATTAAAGTTCTGTACACAGAATTATAATGAGTATTATAGTCATTTACACAGAACTATAATGAGTTTCAAAAAAATAGTCGTATTTTTGCCAATTAAAATATCAATTAGAACGCCACTCAAACGATGCTACCTCCTGTTTGGTTCAATTGGCCTAAAAATCTTGCAATCGGGCCATAAATCTTTATAAAAAAAAATTATTAATTAAATTATGCAGTACTTGACCCGTTCTATTCTATCTCTTTGGTTTTTTTTTTGTTTTGTAGCGTCTAAATACATGAAGAGGTTCTATGGTGGAACCTTTGCCTACACTAATAAATGGATTAAAATTCATGTAAAAAAATGCATTCGTTGTCATGGACTGTTAACAAAATATATGTACATTAAACGTTGGTTCTGTTTTATTATTTTATTTGCTCTTAGTGAAAAGTATTGTATGCAATAATTACGTGATTAGGTCTTAAATCTCGTACCCATTACTTGGCAAAGCCTCGTGGCCTAAACAGGGTACTCGGCTTTAAGCCCTCATTATTCAACGATTGCTAATACTATTTCTGAATCTAAATCTCATATTTGTTTTTTTCTTAGGTCCGGAAAAAGTTGTTCTTTTGCAATGTGAGCCAATCACGAAAACCTAAGAACTCGATAAGAACTAAATTCTTTATTGTTCAAAAGGGGCAATTATTTCAATATTTGTCCTCGCTAGTCGAAGTGTAAGTAAACGGCATGTTACTTGTCCGAGCCTCTTTTTACAACGAATATCCGCCACTTAAACTCCTATTAAGAGACCAAAGTTCCTGTTTTTTCTACCCTTGTGCAATTTTGCTCGGGAAAATTCTTCTTTTAATAACTTTCAGAGATACTTAGTGTATTTTTTTAGATGGCGTTAGTCTGATGCTGTTCGCTATCTCCTTTTTCCATTCCTTTTTTATGGAAACATGGACGTAGATCGCTTGTTAATAGCTCAAGTACTTTTTAATATCGCTGGGACGCGTGCTATTGCTATTTTGTATAACCCATATGACTTATTTTGTCTTCCTAGTTTGGGATCAATAATAGTAATGATAATGTACCAGACAACTACACCAATTTTCTGGTCTCAAACTAGAGAATTCCATGTGTTATGAGTACCAGAGCAACGGAATTCATTTCGATGTTACCTACCTAGAAAAGTTCTTTTCGCAAATTAGTTCTACAGGGAATCGAATGCGGGATCTCCGCATCCAACAACCACATTCTTTGATTTTTGATTGCACAACAAAATTTCTAACAAACTTCGAGGAGGTTTTCAATTTGGTTGTATTTTACGCGAATAGTCTTACATTTGAGAACCAATTTCGATGAATATTTTTTGTTATAAAGGAGGCACCTCAGCAGTATATCCATTCAAATTTGAAGCTGCAATAAGGAGAAGTAAGTTAAAGTTAAGTAAATACATATTTTTTCATATACCTTGAGTCCAATGGCTTTACTCGAAGTCTATCTTCTGCCTTGTATTCAAATGCATGACTTTCGGTTTTTTCAATGGATCGTTTCAAAGGATCACGCTTCTTGATTTTTTGTCAGCCACTTTCATTGCAATGTAGCATTATCTGTTCGAAACACTTTGTGAACAGTATAATGTCACTTTGTGACCGGCTCACAAATATAAAAATACTCAATAAGCTGAAGAAAAAGGTGGCGCTTCCAGCTTGTCATCCAAAGCAAAATCGCTGGAAAACCACGTGTCGTTAGAACACGGCACTTCCCGGTAAAGAATTTGAGGGAATGGTTCGACTGCAGTACCACCTCGTTCTTAAGAGCCGTTTAGGGTTCCGGTTTTGAACGTTATGAACGTTTACGCACTACGTCTGATCCGTATCAGCAGGTCGATTCAGAACCTTACGATAACTTTGTTGTCGACCGATTCAATTAGATATCGTACGATTTCTTTTAATTATATTTTATTCGTAATAACCGAACCGAAATGACGTCACACCCATACGATTACTCGTACTTCTCGAGCGAGAAAGGCTACAAACATTATTCAGAACTCAGTTATCGAATGAAAGTTACCGAACGTCCTTACAAACAAAGCAAGAATGTAATATAATTATTTTTTTATTATTTTAAATAAAATCTGGATTTTGTTCAATTTTATTAATGCGAGACTAATGCATTCCTATATTTTAAACCTTTAAAGTCTTAAAAATGTATATAAAAGGATTTCATTTTTCTTCATAATCATACCATCTTCATATCATAATCTATATTCGCCGACTAACTGCATAAAATGTTTTAACTCGAATGTTCTGAATAGCTCGGATAGCGCCCTTCGATTCGAGAACGATATCCAATTGAACGATTCAGTTAAGATATCGAAGAGTTCTGAATCGGGATCCAGTTCCGAATCCGAGAAATGACGGTTCGAAATATCACAGGGATCATTTTATTTCTAGGTGTACAAGCGATATTCGTGTTTTCTTGGGTTCCAATCTGACTTAGTGCTCAACCGACATCCGAAGTGGGTCCCAGTTTTCTTGATTTGTATAGTCTCGGATTCGAAAAGAATATGAACCGGATGCAGGGCGCAAACATGAGAATGGTGCTGGTGACTTTACAGACACATGGGACTTGTCAACTAATGTCAGAGTGACGAGCGCAGTGGCAGGCCCCTCAGACCTTTGTGATTTAAAGCACTTCCAACATGAACTGTCTTTTATAGTCTCCTTCGCTGTCACTCCAACAAAGTGCACAAATAAACAAATAAAACTTCTAAAAACAAATCCCGTACGATGCAGCGAAAATAGAGCTCTCGTAAACATAGCAATAGAACGTGCGACATTTTAGCCACGTCTCGGGCGAAGTTTTCGTAATCGGCGCCATTCCGCCTCACAGCGCACGGATACTGCATTCTGAATAAACGTGATGTAAAACTATTTTATATATCTTTCGTTGACTCAGTTCGTCAACTTTGAACAAGTGGACCTACAAGTTTTTATGAAGAAAGACGTTTTGCGTAATTTTCCATTATCGTAATAGATTTTTTGTTAAAAGTAACGAAAGTAAACCTTATACCGCTGCAATATGGTCGACTATTTTTGGAGAACGTTAATAGGCGTTAACCGTTCGTCATCTTTCAGGTAGTATTGCAGCTAGATGGCAGCACATTAAATGAAATTCCAATATAAAACGTCGTAACTTCCAATAACTGGCATTGAACTTTCGACGATATGCCAATGCGGTTATATGATAGTAATTGAATCGTAATGCTCTTCCATCGTATTTTTTCTTCCGTGATGATTTTTTTTATTAATAATTTTGGCTTGGATACAAGTCCTTTGAGCCATGTCTTCGTTTAATTATGTTTCTGTAAATATGGCCGCCACAAAACGGATAGGCAATTTGAGACGGCGTGCTTGGATTGACTCGGGATTCCTTAAAACGGGCCGATACGGGTATTTTAGTTCGAGATTCGTATAATTTCACATTTTAATCTTCGATTAAGGCACAATAGCACTATCCTATTCAACTTTAAACTAGATTTCACAAAATAATTGAAAGTCAAAATAAAAACGACACTTTTTGCTCCAAAAGGTCCAGAGCGAATTCTTTCGTAATGAAACCCGATCGCAAAGATATAATAACATTGTTTTTCAAATTATTTGCGTTAAGGAAAAGGCAAAGGTTTAAAACAATACAGCCAAGTCTTAAAAGTGACCAAATAATACAACGTCACTCGCGTTGACAATTAGCGAGATGCACAGTTGTCTATGTGTGTGTCCATGACACCCGCGACACAGGGTTTCCATTATAACATAAGCCAATTCGATTACACCACCGTCATGTAACACATCGAATATTAATCATTCCATCTGTTACGATAGACCACATTTCGAATTAGACTCTCATATTAGGCATGACCACTTGTCTTAAATAGTAAGTTCACTCACTCATAATATGTAAGGTATTCATTATATTTGACGGTGTTTGATATCCCGTTCCGACGACACCTATAACCTAATTTAAAAAATGTCGTACTTCGCTTTTAAAGCAACATCTGTGATGTCAGAAGAGTAACTCACACAAGTTCAGCCTTATTAGTTTATTACTTGCCAATATATTCGCAATCTATTACCATTTGATATAGGAATATCCACGCTATAGTTCCTGCAACGCTGAATTAATTAATCCGTTACTCATGTTTCCACGTTCACCCACATACCTCACTGTGTCATACACACAAAGCTTTGTGTTAAAGTATGTATGTCTTGTGTTGTATGGCAAAATGAAATGTTTTATACGGGATTTGTCCTATTCATATGAAATTTTATCGTACAAAATTTCTTTATGAATCAGAAGCTATTATGAAGTATCATCTGAGTGAACTTTCTTTGCGCATTTCAAAACAATTTAATTTTAATTATTGATTTAATTACGTCCCAGAAGTTAAGCTGTGTGGCATTTCTCTTAATAGGGTCACTAAATTTAAGTACTTTGGGCATTGGGTTACTGAGTCTTTGGAAGATAGCACTGACATTAAGAGAGAGCGTAGGGCGTTGCAAGGTCTACAAACAATGTCAAGATGTGACGATGCAAACTCTTTCATTCTCATCCCACCTTTTTATCAACCTTTTCTCTAGTTCCTGGCTACTTACTTTTGAAACTTTGAATTTCTCTCGTTATTTTTCTTCGTCGTTCTTACTTTGTATCGATCCATCGTGACTCGCCCATCAAAACTCTTGAAGAGAAAAGACGTGTCTTTCAATCACAGAGACCTGACAGCTTATAAACCAGCAATATATAGACGAAAAGAGATTGCTTGTCCTTTCCTTACCCTTTATTTGTTTCTACCTCTACATTAAAAATCTGGCAATTAAAATAATGTGGATCGGGCCTTCTCTTTAATTTGGTGACCCAAGGTTAGGCTACAAAGGTATCGCTATTTAACTTACTGTTAGACCTGTTACACCTGCAGCCTATGGGTCAATGGGTCAATGTGGAGATTTCAATGTAAACCTGTTGGAAAACAGTTCTACTTCTGTAAGACTCATTAATTTATTTAAAAGTTTTAACTTGATTAATCTTTTCTTAGAACCAACTCGCATCACTGCCTCCTCTTCTACTTGTATTGATAACATACAGACTGTAATACAGATGCGTATCTAAATCAATAATAAATTGCTTAATAGCAGACCATAGTGGCTAATTGGCTTCTTTTAATTGTAAAATGAGCAAGAAGGTAGACCAATTTCTCTGCAGATCGATTACCACAGAACGAATCATTAGATTTCAAAATAATATCGGCAATAGTTTAAATTCCCTGCCCCATATACCGGGGGTTCCAAATACTTTATATAGCACGATATTTGGTTTAATTAAAAATGAATTTGATAATATATTTAAATCGAAAACATTAACTTTCCATAGAGAGACTAAATTCAACGACTGGGCAACAGTAGGTATTCATAATAGTAGGCCTCGTTTGTATGAGCTATATGCTATGAAAACTTATAATACTAATTCCAATTTCATAGAATATGTTAGAATTTATTCAAAAATATTTAAAAAAGTATGTGTAGCTGCTAAGGTGAAGTTTCACAGCGACAAAATTAGACAATCGATAAATAAATCTAAACCTACTTGGAGCATAATAAATAAAGAGTCAGGCAGGGTTAAACAACACGATACAGATATAGTTTTAGAATTACAGACAGACAGTTAACTTATAAAATCTAAAAATAAAGTAGCCTTTCTCTTCTTTTCGTAAATTGGTGTGAACACCACAGAATCATTAAATTCCTCCCCTTCACTTGCTATTGATCTCCTAAAGGAAAATGTTAACGTTTGTGGCAGTTTATTTAATTTCCGTCATGTTAATCCACAAGACATCATAAAAGCTTTTAAATCAATACATGTTAAAAAAGTTATAGAGTCAGTTATTTATCTAATTTCCCCTCATTTAGCTGTAGTTTTTAATAGCTGCGTTGACGAAGGTGTTTTCCCGATTTAATGAAATACAGCAAGGTTATTCCCTTGTTCAAAAGCCATTATAGGCCCATCTCAATTTTACCAGCTTTAAGTTAAATATTCGAAAAGGTTATGCTGACTCAATTACTGTCCTATTTCGGTAGGAATCATATATTTCATAGTGAACAATACGGGTTTACTAGTGGTAGATCGAATAGCGTGCGGGGGTAGCGTTACTAAAACACATCTTTGATGCTTGGGAAAGGTCCCAGAACGCTATTGGTGTTTTCTGTGACCTCTCAAAGGCATTTGATTGCGTTGATCATATTACTCTTATTAGGAAGCTGGAACATTACGGTGTAAATGGCAAGGCGTCGAAACTTGTCTCCTCATATCTCAACGGTAGAATTAAGAAAGTAGTGATAAATGGTGTGACTTCTTTGGGTTCTCCGGTAAAAATCTCTCAATTCTTGGACCTTTCTTATTTCTGATTTATATTAATGATCTACCATTCTTTATTAAGGACCATTGCGAAATAGTGTTGTTTGCTGATAACACATCCTTGATTTTTAAAACAGACAGACATGACATTAACTATGGCCATATTTATGATACCCTCTCTAAGGTAGTTTATTGGTTTAATGCTAACAATTTGTTGCTTAATGCCAATAAGACAAAGTGTATTAAATAAGAATTACCTACCTATAAACGTAGAAAAGTTGGACCTTGTTAATACAGCAGTCTTCTTGGGAGTGACCTTAGATAGTAAACTTCAATGGTTTCCACATATATCTTCCCTGGCCAGCAGATTAAGCTCCGCTGCATACGCAGTCCGCAGAATACGTGAACTTACCGATGTTAGTACTGCTAGACTAGTTTGCTTTAGTTACTTCCATAGTATAATGTCCTATGGCTTCTCATGTGGGGTAAAGCCGCAGATATTCAAACCATATTTGTTTGCAAAAACGAGCGATTCGTTCTGTGTACCGACTAGGCTCTCGGGTTTCTCTCAGAGAAAAGTTTAAGGAGACTGGTATCATGACTGTGGCATCACAGTACATTTACTCATATGCCCGTAAAAATATACATAATTTCAATAAGAAAGAAAATATCCATAATATTAACCTTATAGCTAAGTCCAAACTCATGGTACCACGATTTCGTTTAACCAAGGTAAATAACTCTTTTATGGGAACTGTATACGTTTTTACAACAAGATTCCGGAGCATATATTAATTTTATCATTTCCTAAGCTTAAAAACTACATTAAAAATATTTTGATCGAAAAATCATATTACAAAATTGAAGACTACGTGTTAGATAAAGATGTATGGAAAGACGACATTGCTCCAGAATCCACACAAATTTGATTCAAAGCGTATTCCATAGCATTTAAGTTTATTTGAAAAGAGCAATCCCTAGAGTTCCTTACTCGTTCTTCTCAGGGAGGTCAGCGTAGTGAACGAGCAGTAGCTTAAATGTGACGTTTTCAAGTGTAAATTTATTTTACCTATGGAATAAATAATCTTTGTCTTTGACTTTGACCCAACTATACACAGAAAGCTTTCAGCTAAGAGTCGTGTACAACAATGTTTTCAGGATGCTGTTGCAGCTGCCACGATTCTGTAGCGCGTCAAGAATGTTCACCGATGCTCGTATAGATGGATTTAGCGCCATTATGAGAAAGAAAGCGGCATCCTTGATGCGCGGAATGTTATTGCTGGCAGAATCCAGGATTCATGCCTTAAACACTGTATCAAATTTCATGTGTACACTAAACCCAGTACATATTTATAAGTTGTAATTACTAACGTTAATGTGTAAATTTGTTATAGTAACCAATATGGATGAATAATCCGACAGAAAGTATTTGAAACTTGAAAACAATATTGATTGTTATTCTGCATAGTTTTAAATGAAGACAGTAAATATCTAAATCCACATCTCCGAAGACTATAAACTGATAAATGTAATTGGCGTTATATAACTTAGTATCTTAAATATTTTACAAGAAAAATAGAAGTAATTTGACAAAAAAAAATTCTGGAAAGTCACTGCAGGTCTCATTTTGTCTATTAACTATTCCAGATGTAAGTACTATAAAGAACGAAATAACAGTTACAGCGCAAAATTCCCTCGCCAAGTTGTCCGAACTTCCCAAAACAAATGATATCGAATTTTCTTTCCGCAAATTCGAAGTAAATTCTTGTACTATGATTCATAAGCCTTATAATTGTACACACGTTACACGAGATGAATTGTATTTCTCCATCGCTAACTTGAAACTTGGTTTCTACTATTTCATTTGACATGACAGAAAGTTGTGCTATTAATAGTAGAATAACGTTAGTTCTATTGGTAATGATCACGAAATTGGAGACAGTTTTGAAAACAAGTTTCAACATGTTGCAAGAAGTATTAGTTGTGTCAAGAATTTGTCGATATTCCCAAATGTTTGATGTTGAAAAATTCCACGAACTTTTCTTTAAAGTTCAGCATGTTTATTTTTTTTCACGCACACACTTATAGCCCTATATCCCAGGTGCCATGGACACACATAGACAATCACAAATTACACCCAAACTCACGAGGGAAATAAATGTAGGCCATAGAAATATTTCTCCCGGCCCGAGAATCGAACCCGGGACCTCTGCGTGGCAGCCCATGATAACCGTTCGACCACAGACGCCGTAATGCTCATATTATTGGAGGCAGAAATATGTAAGGTGACAGTACGTCTCTTGACGAACTCTTGCACAAGGAGCTCTACTGCTAATAAGTAATTTCTAATACATTCTATCAATTACACAATGCTTTCTTAAAATTACTTTCAGTCTAAAAATCAATTACCAATGTTGTACCAAGTACCAATGATGAACATTTTTAGGGATGTCTTTAAATTTGAATTTGTTTTTTTTGTTTTGAAAGATTAATATTGTTATAAATATTATACTGTAGTATGTTTCATAAAAGAGATATTACAATTATTACGAAAAAAAGAGACTGACCCGCGGCACCCCTTACACTATCACGTACCGGTAATCCACAGGCTAAAGAGCCGGCATAACTTCATTAAAGAAGTATTCGCTCCGGGTGGGGAAACTAACCAAGCCTGTATAAATCTCTAGAAGGAAAGATATCTCACGGCATCACTCTGTGACGATGCGACCTCTTTCATCGTCATCCCATCTTTTTATCACCTTTTTCGTTGGTTCCTGACCACTTACGTTTGAAATTTTGAATCGTTACTTAATTCATTTTTACTTTACTTTCTCACTCTTACTTTTCTTCTTTCTGTGGCCACTCTCTACTTAATTTCCGAAGCGAGCACTCGTGCTCGCCTTCATATAAAATTTTGACCAGTTTTACCATTGAAAATCATGTAACTTATAAAACATACGTATTTGTACGAATACAGGCCCTTTTGGGGTACGTTTCTTGTTACCATAACCTGTATTTAATTTAGGTAGGGAGTGTTTTTATACGATTGTATCTGTTTTTATATCATTATGTTTTGTTACAGCCCTTACATCTTTATCTGATCTTTTCCCTTCCTGTACTTTCTCTTTTCTTATTTCTACAATAAAATTCGTCTGGACCAAGCCTTCTTTTTAATTACGCAAGGCCCGCGTGACAAATCATTCCGCTGTCAGAGCACCTCCTGGGCATATTCTACCTTGACTGTGGACCCAAGTCGGCCGAAGCAAGGGAGCATGCACAGGTGGGGTTATAGCTCGGAGAGCGCATGTATTTGTGGTGTCTCTCCCCAAACTATGGCACATCTTTTGTCTTGTTCTACGTGCCGCTACATCTGCACATGTGAGGACCTGTACAACTCCACTATACAATCGACACGCGAAGAAGAAGAAGAAGACTAAAAGAACCTAAACTAAAGTTTCCCTAAATCTCCAGTGATCACCATAGATCCATTAACAAACTAAACAGTACAACATTCACCAATGAGAAACATGTTACTATGATATAAAAAGAGGTCAAACAGTGCTGCTTGACGATCACTGGTGCTACCACCTTAACTAAGTCACAAGATTGTTTTCAATATCGCTGACCCGCTGCCCGGTCGCTACGCGTGTATGGTTCATGTTGCTATCACCTATTGCGGTCTAAGCTATTTAGTTAGCGCCCGTCTATGTAACTAACCCGAACAGTAACTACAACACTATTTGTAACATAACGCCATTTTCCTACGTTCACAATTACAGTGACAAGGGGCATAACTTGAAGCACATAACTACAGTAACCGTGACAAATAGAACCAAGTTCCGCCTTACACAGACGACTTGCCACTTTGTTCGTGTCGGCGCATCCTTGTTTCAAGAAACTTCTACCTTGCCTTTAAGCGTTTATGGGTTAAACTGGAGTCAAACATGTGATGAACTTAATAAACGTTTGCTACTATAGACTACAAAATCGATTGTTTGAAAAAGGTTATGGATAAGAAAAAAAATATATCTAATAAATAATAACTTTTCCTGAAACACGTGTTTATTTATTTTGTATTTAAAGTATACAAACCAAATTCTTGTCGGCGCATCTTTGTTTCAAGAAAACTACCTACTTCTAAGTAACGTTTTTTGTGGGGCACACTATAAGTTTCCGTAATATATAAAAAAAATACTAAGTATAAATGGTCAGAAATGAATTAATTTTTTGTCAAAATTTTCTCCGTTAGCGTTAATGCACTTTTTCATACGAATGAACCAATTTTGAAAACGTTTATGCCACTCCTCCGTGACAATCTCTGAAACATATTTTTCATACGCTTCAACAGCCTCTTCAGGAGATGAAAATCGTTGACCGCGTAACTGGTTCTTAATTTTTGGAAATAAATGAAAGTCACAAGGTGCTAGGTCGGGACTGTACGCGGGATGGCTCATGATGTCAACGTTGTTCACCTTTAAAAATTCATTTGTCTGTCTGGCCGTGTGAGAACTGTCATTATCGTGGCGCAAGATGATAAGGCGTTTACGGGTATTTTCACGGAGTTTGTCAATAAATTGCGGCAAACAAATGGTCGTGTATCAATCACTATTCACGGTACGACGATTCTCCAAAGCAACAGTAGCCACGTGTCCAGTTTTATTAATAAAAGAAGCAATCATAATGAAAAATGACAAAGTAAATTTTGACCGCAAATTATTATTAAACACCCGTAAAGACCCCTACATGCCGATTTTCAGACGAATTAGAGCAAATTTTTATCTGCTGCCAAAAACGCTTGTATGGCGGTCATCTTTGAAAATGGCGAAGAACCAATTTCGAGTGCAAATTATTATCCGGTACTTCTAGAGGCCTACTCATGCCAATTATCAGCCGAAACAGAGCAAGTCTCTTTCGGCAGCTATTTTAACGAAAAAATAAGCGATTATACCCGCCATATAAAAATCGGCGGAAAAAAACTTTTGACGCCAAATTATGAGTAAAGACTCCTAAAGACCCCCGCATGCCAATTTTCAGCCGGATCGAAGCAAGTTTTTGAATTCGCCATCTTGAATATTTTTTACCTAGGCAGTTGACCACTGTTACACTCTATGAGATTCCTTCGAGCACCTCCTACCTATCTATAATAGTTTCCGTTATGGAAGACCTTGAAATTTGTATGGCCAGATGGCCGCCATACAAATTTCAAGACAAAGGATTAGAAGACATAACAAGATTATCCAGGGTGTGCCTCATAAAAATGCACAAATATTCCCGCCATATGTTATAGTTTTTGCAGGCTCACTCACTGCAAGCAGGATCACTCTAAAAGAGTGTATTTTCCACATTCAGGTCCTCTCATATTTGATTCTTTGCTTTGGAACATATCCGCGTACAACGATATGTTTTTTCTATCATAACGGGAAGTATGCGCTATTTCCATCAGTGAGTCCAAACTTGTAGCTCTAAAGTCTTTTTAGCAGTTTAGTTTTAGATTGAAATTTTAAATTCAAATGTACTTGTTTTTGGCGCCTTTTTCTTTGTTACTGTTAATTTCTTTTCTATTTAGTTCATAGCAGTACATGGCTTATAACATAAACTGTAAGCACATTTCCTTTGGTCTTGCTCACTCTTCAATAGCACCTGAATCCCAATGATACAGTCAGCTACATTAACTATTTCTCAATTTTATTGCTCACATTTTACAATATCAGGTGTGGCTACGTTGCAGCATAAGTGGTTTAACGTGAATCGTTTAAGTTAATCGATCTCCTTCGTTACGGTCCAACTTGTTTGTTTATGTCTGGTTTTGAAGCCGTTTCACGTCAAAATCGAGAATCTTTGTCGGGCCGCACAGCCCAAAGGCCAAAGTTTAAGGTAAATCGTTCACGTTTATAATATTCACGGTACCCGTATGAACATGTTGTTTTGTATGTATTATTCCATTCACAGCAAGTATTTTATACGGGCAATCAAAATTAAATGTAACGAATTTAAATTCTTTTTAGTTTTTTCTCATTTGTACATTTACCACATAATTTCGCATCACTGGTAAATAAATTTCATAACAGTAGAGCTCCTTGTGAAAGAACCTATTAATGCCGCAAATGTTGTTACTGCGTTTCGGTGTTGAAGTTTTTCGTTTAACTAAGGTAAATGATTCTTTTATGGGAAACGGTACATATTTTTACAATAACATCCCGGAGCATATATTAAGATTACGACTTCCTAAGTTTAAAACTTACATTAAAAGTATTTTAATTGAAAAGTCATATTAGAAAATTGTAGACTACGTGTTAGATAAAGATGTATGGAAAGACAACGTGAGTCTAGATTCCACACAAATATGATTCAAAATGTATTCTATAGCATTTAAGTTTATTTGAAAAAAGCAATCCTTAGAGTTTCTTGCTCGTTCTTCTCAGGGATGTCGGCGTAGTGAACGAGTAGTAGCTTAAAAAATGACGTTTTCGAGTGTAAAAATTTGACCTACGGAATAAATTATTATTTGACTTTAAAGGGTAAGAGTGTTGGTGAAATTTCAGGCACATGGGGCTGTCAACTGTCTTAGCTCTGAATGGCACTGCAACTGTTATGGAAAGGCGTGTCGCTTACCACAAGCAGGCGCACGACTTGTTCGTTATACCGTCACTTGGTTTCATAAATCATCTCAGTACAGAGTATTAAAAAAACTGACATCAAAAGTCATTCATCCCCTAGTTTGCCACCTTTATAGGTGGAATATTTTCTTCAAATTTAAATGGGACCATTTCTGTGGTACCCTCTTTCCAACAAAAAAGAATCTAACATTTGAAAACGGGAATAAACAAGACCATTGCCAGTGCAACCTGGCCGAAACGTCAGAAAACTAGGTAAATTGTGAATATCAACCGGAATCTTATTATAGAAGCGAGTAATTTGTGGCTTTGTGAAGACAAATGTCAAGAATAACCAGTTTATTTCTATTCCTCGCATTAATGTAATGTCTTTCTCTATTTATCATTAAAAAAAAATACTTATTCTTACTATAAAATCACTCTGGGGCATGGATTTTAAATTTTTTTTTTTTTATACATGACAGGCAAATGACTCCACTCCACCTTATTGACAAAAACCATACGAAATACAATTAATCGTTTACGATATTAAAAACAATTTTATCATATTTTACATCAACCAAATGACATAAAGTTAATGCTAAGTCTATTATTTTTTTCAAACCTTGTTATGTCTCCTTAAATTACTTTTCTGAAGGTGCGGTGTCAATCATTACGAAACAAATCGATCATAACACAATTACGCAACTTCACAAACACGATGTGCCATCTAAACAACCGTTTAATCGATTCGCAGTGCGGCGAGAGGAATCAATGCCCAATATCGATGGCTATCCGGTCAATAGAGCTTCTGTTAGTGACGGCACGTGGAATTGGATGGGATTAAACTAAAGGTGGTAATTTTATTTTCTTTGGAAAATCGCTTCAGAATATTAAAAGACGAATATACATAAGTATATTGACTACATATGCTTGCGAGTACAAGGCCGTACCAATCAAGTATGACTGTAACAGACATGTCATACTTTCTATTACTTTGACGATGTCTTTTGTGTAGACAGACATGTGTCACCCGTATGTTGAGAATTGACGGCCGCGGAGTATATTTTGACGAGTGACTGGTTCGTAAATTATTCAAGATATTGTATGTAAGAAATTTTAAGGATCTAACTTATGTGATACTTTTTTTATAATATCAAGTGACGGAACGAGCAAGTCGTACGCCTGGTGGTAAGCGACATGCCTGTCCTTACAGTTGCATTGACACACAGAGCTTTAAATCACAAAGATCTGAGAGGCACTGCCACTGCACCCGTCACCCTGAAACATAAGTTAACAAGTTCCATGTGCTTATAATTTCGCCAGCACCCTTACCCTTCAAAATCGAAACGCAGTAATGCTTACATTACTGCCTGGCGGCAGAAATCGGTAAGGTGCCAGTTCTTCCCTGGACAAATCTTTCACAGGGACTTCTACTGCTACTAAAACTTTCATCGTCACCAACCCGTGGATGAAATCAGATGTCTAATGATTAGCACTATTTTTAGACTTACGAACTACCTGTGAGTCCAATTGAAGGAAACTATCTAAGTTGGCTTTGATCTAAGTATTCCGGTTTGTGTTTTCGTTTCGTTATACTGATACTCTAACGAGTTGTAAAGAGTACAAAGAGTTCTCAGATTGGCGACCGCTTATCGAGAAACGAAGCGCTCGTCACCCACGTTTTTAGATTGACCGGTGACCTGGTGAAGATTGTGAGAATACGCCGAGACCGAAGAAGTCGTTATGGCGATGTTTGGGGAGGCCTACGTCCAACAATGGACTTATTTCGCCTGAAATGATGATAATGATGATATAAGTCTGGTACTCCTTGTACAGGGAATTCCCTGGTTTAAAACTTGGTTGAAATGGTGTGGTTGTCTGGCACATTATTATTAAATATAGGAGAGTTGCCTGAGAACTAATCTCTTTTGACTATTTTCAATTCAAAAATAATACCGGCCGCTGACGTGTCGCATTAGTTATTTATTCTTTTTTCAAAATTGGTGACACTTTTTTGTTTATTACGTTCCGCTTGGAATGGACAAAATGGCGGAAGAAAGAGCAAAAATGATTTGTACAATTGTAACAAATATAAGAAGCGCATTTCCTACTTCTGTATATATTTCATACTGAAAAAAGTAGCCAAGGTCGTCTTTATTTCATACTTGGATAGTTTACTTTTCAGGCGCCATTTGTACCTCTCACTGTAAGTCACACACACCTCGCAAAGACCTAGTGCTTATTGGGGACTTAACTAATTTTCGTAGATGTATATGTATATAATCTTCACTTTGTATGTCTCGTCACGATGTTTTTATTAGAACATTAAAGCAAGTAATAACTTGGTAAATTAAATGCAGGTGATTCAAAAAGACTCTGTGATGCAGTCGAACTCAGGACTGTCTACACACGAAACAAGCTTTCTACCAACTGCTCTATTTGTTTATTAGTAACTGAATATTACCAAAAACAAAAGTACTGAAAATCCAGTCAAACCCAAAGTATATTGTCATTATTTTTATTTTATTTTATTGAGAAACAGTTACACTAGAGAAAAAAAACACACATTTAAAATTAACAATATCTAAACCTGTAGTCCCCTAAATATACATTAAACAAAAGAATAAGATACTCCGACAAATTGATACAATTATATACATGTAGGTACAACAACTGAAAACAACTAAAAACAACAAACTCCAACAACTCAAAAACAAAAAACAAGAACAACATTTACATCTACATTTTTTGTAGAAGACAATACATAAAAGTTTAATCTCAATAAAAAGACACCGAGTTTCAAAAGCCAAATCGATTTCGGCAATATAACTGGAAACACGTGAGGACAATCGTATGATTTGCAGCATCAGTGATTTACTACATTATTGGCGGGGAAGGTATTGAAACGGAATTTGATTTATCGGACTTATGAATACGTAGAGTAACTTACAACCTAACATATGCAGTTTGGTCGTAAAGGACAAGTTAATAGGATTTTAGAAATTGTATGTGGAGAATTTCGGCACTAAATATCCTGCGATTGAACGATAAATTATTGTAACATACATACAGTATATTCGTCTGTTTCCCACTGGGGCAAAAAAGGGTATGGGTCTTCCTTGCTTCACTCTTAATACATTCTTTTCATACACACTCAGTTTATTTTTGGTACTCTTGACCAGATCTTTTTTATGGTCACCCTTTAATAATCTAGTTGAGAAATGTGTGCCGAGGTCAATCTTTTCTCGTGTTTTCATCCACATTTGCTCAACAAATTGTTCCTTTATTGTATTAACATCAAGACACACACATACACACACATACTCACATGTACACACACACACTCACGCATACACATTCGTAAACGCACACTCATGTGTGTGTGCGTCTGTAATTGTGTCAAAATTGTGATTGAACAACACAACACACTTTTACTGTCATGTCCGTGAAGTGGAAGCCTGGTGATCCTTATTATAGATATTTACTTACCTT
Organism: Hyposmocoma kahamanoa; assembly: GCF_003589595.1. NCBI lineage: Eukaryota > Metazoa > Arthropoda > Insecta > Lepidoptera > Cosmopterigidae > Hyposmocoma > Hyposmocoma kahamanoa. Next base: position 5,363,403 of record NW_020653711.1, read on the forward strand.
GGAGTAAAATTAATTTACATAATGTTGCAACTTAAATATTCCCAACAACTACATCGGGATGTTTATACTGTTGAGTACCTCTTAAAAACCTTTTTACGGATTATACTGTATACAACCTAAACTTTAATACCCCGAGACTGCAGGTCCATTTAATATAAAAAAACATTTTTTATTCTGAACTAATTGTTTGTATTAGTGCAAAAAATCACCTTACAAAGAAAACTATTAGTGTGAAATTAAATAACACACTATGTAATGCTTTCTCAGCCAACATTATGCAATATTTAAATAATAACAGCACCTAGCCTAAGCGCCCAGTTGCACAACGCGAAGTTGAAGGAGTAGACGGTACTTTGCCATGACAGTTAGATGCACGCGGTCTCCACGCGGCGACCGCGCGGCGTGAGCGCAGTGAAATTCGTGTCGAATAAATATAAAAAATGAAGTAAATAAAAAATAAAATAAATATTAATAATAATAACGCACACACCCAACATAAAATGCACCCTAACAGTTTCACCTATCGCCTCTATGAGTTCGAATCTGGGCTCACACCTCCAAGTTTCTTGGAATTTATGTGCGAAATTTGATTTTACCATGAGCATGAAGAAGGTTTACAACCATCAGAAATGGTGTGCAGTCCCCAACATCCATTAGGCCATCGTACTTTGGCCTAAACCCTCGCCTGTGAGGAGACCCGTGCCCTGCAGTGGGAGGTATAAATAGGTTGATGATGAACAGCACCTGTCAATATCATCAACTTTAATCACGTGATCCAACAACGTCCATTTCATTCCCTGATCTTGTTGGTGTAGTAAGCACCATTTCGTAATTTCCGGAGCCTTTTCCATACACTCATAAACGTGACGCTTATTTTTTCTTAATTAATAGTGAGTTTGTAAATTATTTATAATTATGATCGGTAATAAGAAAACAAAATAAAAAGTAACCTATATTAAAGTAGTAGGTGGTTTCCCATATTGGTCAATGCGGTGGTAGCCCAGTCGGAGAAGGGTTGCTTCTCAATTAAGATTCAGTATTTATGACTTTTTTATAAGTTAAGTACATTCGTAAATATTTAGTAGTAATAGTTCTCGTTCACTCTTAAGATAAATATAGTCGTGAAACATTTCGAAGAAGATTCACAACCCATGGGAAATGTGTTTAAACCCTGACCCGCTTCGACCCATCATTGTACTATGGCCTAAACACTCTGAGTTGATGAGGTTGTTCCTTTCTAATGTTTATAAACATTTGGCTTATATAACGTGCACAATCACCTAAACCCACAGGAGAGGGCCGAACAGCTCAAAAACGCAAACAGATTAGTTCTGGCACTCGCCGCGTCACTACTTAAATAACATACCAAATTCGTAGGAAATAATACTATATTACCGGATTTTAATGGCGTGCATTTGTTTTTCAAACAAACCAACGTTTCGTAAAACAAATGTACGCTATTTAAATCCGGAAAAATAGTTTCATTTCCTTTGTGTAACAATCGCAAAAACTTCAGAACTCGATATACCATATTGGATTAATAAAAAAATCTAACACTCCTAATTTTATTTCTGGTTAATGTAGTAAATTTTCATTAATATCCAGCAATTTCTTTTTAGTAAGTTCCTTGTGAAAGAGTTTGTCGTGGGAAGTGCTCGTACTGCACCATACCTATTTCTGTCGCTAACCAGTACCTAATGTGAGCATTACTGCATTCCTATTTTGAATGGTAGATATTGATGAAATTGCAGGCACATGGAATATATCAGGATAACGGACTCAGTGGAAGAGTCCCTCAAATTTTGCGATCCAAAGTTTAGGTACGTAAAGTAGACATATCACTTACCACAAGGTGCACGACATGCTCGTCCAGTCACTTGATATTATTTTTTTTATAAATTTAGCAACATAGAACTTTGCTATCGAGTTTTAGCATTTGGTACAAATTGGAAATATAAGAAAGATTATTTTTTATCAAAAACTCGCACATTTACTTACTTTACATCCCATATAGGTCCCATGATCAGTCATTTGTGGCCACGGGACTTAAAATTATATTGTAAAAAAAAACTTTATTTGCAATAGAACATGTTTTTTAAATTGACTACATCACGAATAACTTTATCCACTCGCAAGTAATCCACGCCAGAGGCCCACAAAGGATGAGCTTTTCAATTAACTTTTATTAAGTGCAGGTTAGCAATTTGATCCGAGCCCATTGAGTTCACGAATCATTTGATAAAGGAGTGACCCAGATGGGAGAGTAAACTTCGAATTGTTTTTTTGGGGTCGATTTATATAGACTTTCAGTAATTGGTACTGTTGGTGGGGACTCGATAGACTTAGAAGTGCTTTTGGATAAGTTGGAAACTAAATTTACAGTTAATACATACAATGTTTTACAATAAATAAGTTGTTTTCTTGAATTTATTTCATCTAGTGAAAATGGAAGCGGTTTTAATAAGCCGTTGTCGCTAAACGTAACTTGTAAACTTAATCGTAATATTACACACATTACATTACATCTTAATTTGATACAATTATGAAACGAAACTAGACAAATAGTTAAAAAAAAAGTTTTTATTAAAAATTGTTCCTTATTTAAATTCAGTACCATTTACATCACTAACGTGAAAACTGATAATTCTTAATTATTATTCTATAAATAGATATCTAATATTTACTTTTGGAGTTCCGTTATTCAACACTATTGTTTACTAAATGGTTATTCCAAAAGAGCCAGCTGAAAGTTGTAAGATACTATCTTCTACCTTTTTATATGAATGTCAACAAAACGTTTGTTCGTCCCGTCACTTGACATTATAAAAAAAAAGTCGCGTCGTATCTTGTTAGCTCTGCAGAACCTATGGTATTCTTCACCTACCAATTATGGTCAGGGGCTACTATACACAAGGTATCAATCAACACACACGCAAAAATGTGCGTTTTGAGCCTCCACGCGGCGCCGTAAACGCGCGCGTACTATACGTTGTACAGAAAATTCCGTTATTTGAGACCAAGTTTTTGGTTATGCTTCCTGTGTTATTACAATTCACAGGAATTATTCTAGCGAATTCAAAAAGTATCAAATCCGTTCTCAAGCTGTAAAAACGAATTTCCTTTTAAGATTCGAGAAACGTTCTTATACGATCAAACATATTAGCGCCAGACGTAATTTTTCTTCCAATTCACGCCATAATATGTGTGATTGGTTTAACGTATTTTGTGCCCAGGCTGTGTAGGAAATATTTCCCAAGGAAATGTGATTAGAAATGGGTTGTCATGGTTGCTCTTACAATAATTGTTTTAGCTTCGATGTTTAGGGGCTAATGGTATCCATTATTTCGAATACCTTTTACTACAGGTTTAAATGCATGAACAATGGTTTTCCTTATCTTCAAAAGGTTCATGTTACGTAAAAGTGCTCGTAAATAAAATAGATTGTGTTTATTTATCTATTTATTTGTTTTCAAGGATAACAAATAATTGTACGTGGCATGATTACATTCGTTGTGACATTCTCTAACATAAGTACACATACAATCAACAACATTAACCACATGGAAAGACAAAATGAAAACAAGCAAAAAGTATTAAAATTTTTATTGAATTGATATTAATTTTTTTGTCAAATTACTCCACTACTTTGTTATAATTATTAATACATAGAACACTTAGAAGAAATTCGGTCCAGTGCCAGACGCTATGCCAATTAAGTCACGGAATGAACCAGCGGCTCTCACGAATTTTTCTATGTGCTTATTGTCATATTTTTAACCGACTTTAAAAAAGGGGGAGGTTCTCAATTCGACTGTATTTTCTTTTTTTTTTCTTTTTTGTAAATATATTACGCAATAACCCCGGTATTTGTGAACCAATTTTCATGATTCTTTTTTTGGAAAGAGGGTATCTCCATAGTGGTCCCATTCAACTTTAAAGAAAATCATTCACCTCTAAGGGTGGCTGTTCACGCATAAAGATTCATTTTTATAAATAGCGCCTAAATTTTAGTATAATGAGCAATTATTTTAATGGTTGATTTTGCTATTCTTTAATTCAAGGTGTTTTTCTCTCTCAATATACTTCGAGTAGTGATATGAGTGATCTCATGTATTGTGTCAAGTCCCGTATAGTGGCGAACTAGGGGATGAATCCGGGTTTGTGCACTTTTCGGTAACCGATTTCAATAAAACTTGTTAATTATATGTAATTCCACGTACTTTTGAGGTCCGTTTTTTTAGTGCTCTGTACTGCGATTACATTCGGTTTTTCAACGTAAAAAGTAAACAAAAAAGAAATTAGCCCAGGGCTTCAATAATAGCTTTTTTTTAAATTTAGAAGCCGTAAATAAAATATGTCAATAATCCTAAACAAATCATTGTTTTGAGAAAGAATACGACGTCGAGGAACTCGCTTGCCAGCAGTGGTTCGGCAGCGCGCACGCGCGTCGTTGATGGACTTTCATGCGTATATTACATTTAATATTTTGCACGAGGTCTGGACAGTTAAATAAATTGTGACAAAGTCTATGAAGTGTAAATTGATCTCAAATCTTTGAGATTTAAAGCTCTGAGTGGCACTGCAACTGTTATGGACAGGTGTGGTCCGCTTACCATCAGGCGCGCGACTTATTCGTCCCATCACTTAGTATACCATAAAAAAAAGAAAAAAAAAACCACACGTAAAAAATGTTCATGAAAGTCATAAACATAATACTAACTATATGAAACAATTTATGTTTATGTGAAATTTTATAACTCTCCTACTTAAACATAAGAAAGGAATCGATTAATGTCGTTCGTAGCATCTTTAATCCTCTCTTCTAAAAAGTTGTAATTTTTCGAAAGTAGCCTTATTAGTTATTACACCAATAGTGCAACACATTTTTAACGAAATGACGAGAGAGAGACAAGGAACGCATACATGATGTTTCAAGAGACAAGAAAAATTATAAAAAAAAAACCGACCTCAAAAGTTCGTGGGACTACACTGCCGCTGTGGCCGAACGGTTACCGTGCTGGACTGCTACGCAGAGATCTCGGTTTAGATTCCCGGGCTGGTAGAAATATTTGTATGGCCTAAATTTATTTGTCTCGTGAGTTTGAGTGCAATTTGTGGTTGTCTTTGTGTGTGTCCCTGGCACCCGCGATACAGAGTTTACCCAGTGTGGGGCTATGAGTGTTATTTGCCTACCTATTTGCCAAGTTTTATTGTAATCGGTTACCGAAAAGTGCGCGAAACCACAGTCGTATTAAGAACCTCCTCCTTTTTTGAGGGTCGGTTAAAAACAGTACGAATCTCAAATTTGTAATATGTGAAAAAATGTTCGTATTGATACATAAAAACGTCAATAACAAATTATGCAAACCTTTCGGAAGCTTTTACACAGATTGAGGGGAGTATTGTACGGATAATATACTCTCACAAGGCAGCAGTTCCCTACGACCTGATTCCACCTTGACTTCACAAACAATTATAATAAGAAACTTGGGAAGTATGTCGATTTGACGTACAAGATCACTGATATATGTGATATGGCCGCCACTGAAACGATCCCAATTATTTTGATTACGGGTTAACGATGCCTCCTTAACGACTTGAGGCGTTTGAATTTCTGTTGCGTGTCGCTTCCAGGTCAAATGCAGAATACGGTTAATTCTAGAAACAGAGACATAGTGAAATGCAGGATCTGTTTGTCACTACACAACGATTTCGATCAAGCAACCTTACAAATGATTACGAAGTTACAAATAAGTAAAGGGCAGTGAATAGTGCACAAAACAGCTATACGGTATTTAAACGTCGGTCGTCTTCACAAAGTCAAAAAATCATTTAAAGGGCAATGTATACGCTTCTATAACAAGATTCCGGTTGATATACAAAATTTGCCTTAGACGAGGTTTAAAACTATAGTGAAACAAACACTTTATACTAAAGGTTATTATACAACTTCTGCGTACTTGGATGACAAAAATCCGTGGTAGTAACCCGTTTAGCTGATGGAGGTAGTCTCGATCTCTGATGCTTCAAAGAAAAAAAAAATATTGTACCTAAATGTTATTTACAAAGAGCAACCCCTAGAGTTTCTTGCTCATTCTTCTCAGGGGAATCTGCCTTACGAATGAGCGGTAGAGTTTAACCATTGTGACGATTTCAAGTGTACTAATGCTTACCAATGAAATAAAGATTATTTTGAATTTTGAATTTTAAACTGAACTTAATTTATACTTAAATAAAGTTCATAAAACATACTGTATAACATACATTGTAAATTTATTTTACCACAAATCACCACTAACGCACTTGCGCGCTGCGTAGCACTTGCTACGCAGATCTTCTACGCAAATTCTTTACTTTTCCCACCACTGACTCGGTTCCGGATCCCGGTTCGGAACCGGATCGGTTTTGAAAAGTAACAGTTTCGTGGTTTGGCGAAAACACCTAAATTGATTTTCAGCACCAATGTCATGTAAACATCACGACTTATACGTGTTTTACTTCAATTTAAAAATGAATTTTGAACATTCTTTATAATACTGAATTATTCTTTAATATGTTCTTCGAACAATTTGTTTCTTTTCGCCCTTGAACGCATAGTCAACTCGATTCTACTGGATCCAAAATGACGTGTAATTTCAAATATTTTTTAGGCCATGGGAGAGTTTGTCTACAAAAAATAATAAAATAAGTAATAATACGAAGAAATTGAAGTATATAAAATAAGATGACAAAAGAATCAACAATAGAAAGAATCTTATTGTAACATTCTCGTTCCAATAACGTAATATTAAAAATGTGTATTTGGAGGTAACGTAAATCAATTGATTTTTTGCTCACTCGCTCATCTTCTGTCTCGCTCTCTCTGCTGTAGCACTTACAAAAGTTAATAAGACATATGGTTATATAAGGTAAGTAGTTTTCGTAGCAGTAGAGCTCTTTGTAACAGAGTTAGTCCAGGAAAGTACTACCACCTCACCTATTTCTGCCGCAAAGCAGTAATGCGTTCCGGTGTTGAAGGATAAAGTTGCTGGTGAAATTACAGGCACATGGGAGCTGACAACTTATGTCTCAAGGTGATGGGCGCAGTGACAGTGCCCCTCAGATCTTTGCAATTTAAAACTCTGAATGGCACTGCATCTTTTATGGACAAACGTGTCGCTTACCACCACTTGGTATCATAATAAAAAATATAATTATAAACAGTGCTTTTTAATTTTGGATTTAGTGTTAAGAGTTTTTCGAATATCTAATTAGAATAGAATAGAAACAATTTATTACATCGTCACAACACAAAAATACACAAATTAGAAATATATAAAAAATAAACTTAAATGAAAACAATTAAGATAGAACATTTCATCTTGTTTTGTTATTTTGTTAATTTTTAACATTGTTTGTGTAATATGACTAAAATTTTGAATTTTTATAGACTGTTAAACTAATAATCAGTTAATTGTGGCAGCCATCCTTAGCCCGGGGATTCTTAGCACCCCCTATCCCACCGTTACCATGGCCGCTACCGCGATGATCAGAAATAGCGAGGCTACCGGGAACGGGGGACCATTTTGACGTCATAGTGCTGCTCATTTAGGGGCAATGCCCTAGTCACCGCGCTAGGCAGGCGTGTTGGTGACCGCATTTCGAGACTTATTTCAGCGATAATGCTGCTGCCCATTACCGGTTAAGCTATTTTATAGGTCTCGAGTATACGAAATGGTTATACCACCATTTATCGGTCGCCAGAGCTCGATCGTTGACTAGCAGGATGCACCATGCATGTGAGGTGGACTGTTGGCGAGTCTATAAGGATAGTAGTCGATCTCCCCATTGCACCCCTGATCTGGCGTCTACTCGCGATCTCTTTCCGACATCCGTCCGAAATAATTACTGTCAAATAAGTAATATTCGACAAAATTAAAATACAAGTATCAAGTATGAAGCTTCATTCGCAACACGCGTCTTTTCATTTGGTCAAGTACTGCTTATTTGGCAGTAATTATTTCGGAAGGATGTTGGACGGAGATCGAGAGTAGACCCCCTGATTGCATTCGAACTTGCGTTGACAACCACAAAACCCATTGAAAAACCAAATACAAAAATCCAACAATAGTGAGGTCCGCTAGTTCGTTCCGTGGCTTAGTTGCATAGCGTTTGCCACGGATTGCTAGTGAAACCTAATATAAACATCTATAACAAACACCTAAAGAAATTCATAAGATTTGCTCACTCTACTTTCTTTCCAATATTCATAAACCTAAGTAAAAATTTCGTATTACCGGCAATCATAAGCACGTAACCCTTTCGTAGATACCTTTTGCCGACAGGGTGTATACCTTAAAATTAAATATCAGAATATACTAGTACAGAGTACACCGTTTCATTATATGGATTCCAAAAAAACAACCATGGGTTTAACAGTACGATTTCCAAGTGCTTCCTGTGTAATTGTCATCTACTGCTTTTCTATACAGAAGTATCTACAACATCTGACAAAATTCAATAATTCACACGCACAGATTTGTGGACGTGACATTAAGACAGTACGGTGGACACCAAGGTGTTTGTGTGAAGTGATACAAGTACAGAGTGCCATTGAACTTTATAACAGCAAAAGTAAGTTTTATTTTTTCTCGTCTCTGTTTTGTCTAAAACGCGTATGTGTTTTAGAATTTACACAAAGTACAGCTTGACAATAGTGGGACGAATGCCATCCTACTATTGTCATAGCTGTACTGTCTTTTATACAAGAATGTTGATGGGATCAGCTGTCAGTGATAAAGCGTCAAAATCATCATAATGATATTAAATCAATATAATCACTACGGCACAAAGAAAAGGAGTATCATTTTAATGAGCTGTATTATTTAAGGCGATGTATTTCAACACGAGCCTAGATTTTAGGAGATGAGGTGTGAGAGGCCGCCTCTCGCGTCCACCAACCCGCGCGCTGTAAATGAATACGAATAAAATAAAAACAGACGAAGAAAATTTGACAGATCCGACATCGACAAGCGCCTGAGGACGACTGACGGGGCAGCAATCGGCGCGGCGGGTCTTTAAGCCGCTTTAAATCGACGCCGCAAATTTTCATTTTTTTATATTGTTAATTTTGGGACAAATGTAAATTTAATAACTAATAGGGCTTCAGTTCAAAACCAAAATTTTGCAGGTTCTCTGTAATGCATAAAGTGAAATATCTCCATATGAAATTTCTGTACAAAATTAGATATTTTATTCTTAAATAATGCCTTTTGCTTTTTTATTTTAACCTGTTGTCAGGATTTTATATAAGCGGATAATATACTGTACATGTCATCGTGAAACACATAATTCTGTAGACTATAACCTTAGGTGTATCGTATTGTATACACGTATTTTTTGTCTGTTATTTAATAGTAAATACCTACACTAGATCAAATAGATATAGCAAAATAATTTCTCTCGCTCCGGTGACTCCCTTTAAGTACTGTCTATGAACGGGTTAAAGTGTAAAGTATACTCTACGCCGCTAGTAATAAGAACGGTCCATGTTGACTGTTTATCAAGTTACCTTTCTTATTAAAAATTTATTGTTTAACCCACAGTACTGCGTAATAAACACGTCACAAAATACGGGGTATAACATCCAAACGGACGGTTATAATTACATATCACCAAACTAACAATCTAGAACTAATGTCTCTGTCACCCCCGACCAAAATTGTTTGGGGGGGCCCCCGTTCGACCTCAATTGCTGTTAATAAGGCGCAGTAGGTCGAATAGTACACAGGGTAAAAGAAATAAGTCAATTGACAATATTTTGATACTTACTGAGACAGTGAAGTTGTTATAAAGTTCTTAGTTATTGTTGTTGCATTTACTATAGACAAGTGAATGCAACAACAACCTAATATTTGCACAGTTACCTCCACCCACACGGCTTTGTATTGCACTTTTTTTGCGGCATAAATCATACCAAATAAACTCTGGTACAAATATATTAGATAATTATAGAACCTTTCACACGGTGTTTGTCCTGTAAAAAAACGCACACAGCTCTATACGTTTATCGAATACGCACCGGACTTGTCAAGCAAATTGTATGAACTTTAACGTATTCGGTATGCAGTGGTGCATAATACTAATGCATCTCTTTCACACGGCGCGAAGTCATACATTTTTTATCGAATATTCACCGAACAAGCGGCGGCAAATCTTCTGTGGACAACGATTTATTGATACCTTTAGTGGAACAAAGGCTCTTTTTTTTCATCATTTCTCAGATTTTTGTACAATTTTTCAAATGTGTTTGTACGCACTGCTTCTTAATTTATTGGATGAACCCAATACTATCTGTTCTTCCAGCGGCAAACCAGTTGGCGTCTTCTATGCCAATACAAAAGTGCAACAAAACGTGGATCCATCACAGACGTGTTCTCAAGGCGATAGCTGTGTGAATACAGCGGCTATCCGTCTTTTAAACATATGAAAATAAATCGAATGAGCACCCCGCTGTCTATCCGTTTATAATCGAAGACTCGTAGAACTACGAATCGTAAACATGCAGGACAATGTCGTATGAACACAGGCCTCCTTGCCTGCACGTATGAAATACACACGAACAAAACGATGATGTTGACTTCGATGTCCCGACGGTTAGCTCCAGGCGTTAGAAGAGGAGCATCGGGTCTCAATTTCCGGTTAGAATAATGTGGAAAAGTAGCTTTCATAAATTGGTAGTGCCTCGGAGGTAATTTGGTTGCTACGGTACTCATTTTACAGGGAATTCTCTGAATAGAGACCGGCCGAACAATCACTACAAATACCTAATAGGTGTGGTTGTCAGGTCGATTACATTATGAAACTTAATACTTTGCAAAATAAATATTATGATGTAACAAGATTTTTGTTTCTGGGTCGTCAATGTCATTTTCTAATTGGTTCTAAGATAAAAACATGAAAAAACTTTATTTCCCTGCAGAAACTTTCCTTCTGTGGTGAGCACAATCAAAAGTTTAAATTTGCGTACCATTAAAGAAACGCACAGTCAGTGTCCTCACTTAGGTATCTACTTTGGGTTTGCCACGTGGTTGCGAATGCTGATTACACGAATAACGATAGTGCGAAGACAGTATAACATTCAGTTGCGCGAAGGTTTAAATGGGCGAAAGGTTAAAAAGCGCGATGGTTCATTTGCGCGAATGACGACAGCACGATGACACATATGCGAAAACTGGAAGGATGATCTGGTGAAGGTTGCGAGAAGACGCTAGATGCAAGCAGCGCAAGACCGTAGAAGTCATTGTGGTGATGTTTGGGGGAGGCCTATGTCCAACAATGGACGTATGTCGCCTGAAATGATGATAATACTTTTTTTTTTTTTATGTTAACTAGTAGGCAAACGAGCAGACAAGCCACTTGATGGGAGGTGGTCATTGTCGCCCATGGACACGAGCAATACCAGAGGCATCACCCATGCGTTGCCGACTCCGGAGAACCTTGTTTACACGTCTTTTGAAGAACTCCATGTTATAGCGCAAGGGGAACACTTCAGGAGGAAGGCCATTCCACATCTTACTGGTTCGGGGAAGGAACGAACGAGATGCTCGAGTGGTCGTGACGTGCCAAGCACCGAGGAAGTGGGGATGGAGTCTTCTCTTTCGGCGGGTCGTGCAGTGGTAAAAGAGTGACGGAGGCACCAACTCAAAGAGTTCGTCTGAGCACTCCCTTTTATACAGACGGTAGAACACACATAGAGAGCCAACATCTCTCCGCAAACTAAGGGGCTCTAAACCGTCTGTAAGCATAGGGTCGTCGACAATTCGAACAACCCGACGTTGGATACTTCCCGATACTTCTGGTACTCCTAGTACAGGGAATTCCCTGGTTTTAAACCAGGTAAATGGTGTGATTGTATTGCAGTGTCGCTCTGGGCTTTAAGACGCCGCGCAAACGTATGTCTTGTTTTGGATACAAACAACCGGCAACTAGAATATTCGCTATATTCTATTTTCATACAAACTGCGGTTGCGGCAATCAGCACAAGTGTCTAACTGCCGTAACCGGCGACTGTGTCCGGTTACTGTAACCGGTAATTGTATCGATTTCATATCAATTGTATGAAAATGGAATATTCGCTTCTATTTGCCGGTTGCTTGTATCGAACGTTAAAACACGTTGCTTGTATCCGACGCAAGACACGTATTGTTGGTAGTGGCGCACGCTATCAACTATAAGATACTGTAACCAATAGAGTAACTAATTTATTTTGCTTGAGATACCAGTATTATACAAATTACGCAATCTGTTAACTTTAATGCTTCATTAAAAACTTGAACATGATGGCATTATTTAATAATGCCATCATGTTTTTTTAAGTTTTCAAGTTTTGCCTCGATAAAGATAAATTATAATTAAACGTCCTTAACTATGTTAAATTAAATTTCACTGCAGTTCTCCGTATCCTTTATAAAACCCTTTAACTTTCTCAAAGAGACTCAATTACAACAAACTGTACAAAGTTAAAGTGAACAAATAGTTAGGGACTTTGAAAATTGTTTGGTTACCCTTCTAAATTGACGGGTAATAAAACCGTAGCTTTTCAACGTAACATGATAATCTGGTAAATGTTACAACAGTGCCACTCCGTAAGTAAGTGAAAGATTGGTATATAGAATTTGAATCCTTCTCGTGACTGTTAGGCGTGCAAGACAAGTATGGTAACTCCATACAAACGCAGCAGCGTGGCGTTGTATGAGTGCGCGCCCGCCGCGTCCCCTAGGTATACAGACGCACACATTCGAAGAATAATGGAAGACGCGTAGGACGACCAAATATAAATCTAGATCTGGCGACACCTAGGTCGTCTATGAAAACAAAGACAAACATAGACTGTATGAAGTAATCATCTTAAATTTTTTTCAACAATCTTATATAAAATTTTTTGTCCTCAAAATATACCGCCTAAAACTATCAAGTATCATCTAATGCATCATAATAAATATTAAATATATACTACCAACCATAAGCCTGTTAACATAACTCCATAAAGAATTCAAAGGTACATCTTGAGCAAAGCTACTCGATTCCACAGAATGAACCATTGCAAGAGTATCAAAGCAAAATGATTAATAAAGATAAAAAGACGAGGAAGTAGTGACGCGAAAAAATGTTCCGCCATCAATTTAATAAAGCAGTCGAATGGGCCGTACCTATTACTTAAGGCTTTTGTATCCGCGGGGAATTTATTCCAAGTACCTGAAATGAAAGAACAGTTTGTTAGTGATTAAATTGGTAATACCAAAGTTAAACATTTTACTAGCTACTAGTATTTTTATGAAATATACAGGGCATTCAGTTACACTTTGAATAGGAAATGAAAATATTTTATCAGATCTAAAGCATGTATATTTGTTTTTTGAAACAAATCCATGTTCGGCCGTTAACACTCAGCCGTGAGCCTGTAGGCAGCCGGAAACGTTGGTTCGTTTCAAAAAAAAACAAATATACGTGATTTAGATCCGATAAAATATTTTCATTTCCTATTCAAAGTGTAAGTTAAATGCCCTGTATATTTAATATACCAGATGCTATATAAAAGACGCAAACAATTTTTTTCTTCACCTGTAAAGTTGTCAAAATTGAGATAGTACCGGTTGTCAGTTCACAGTCGATATGCTTTTTATCTTTTTTTATGATACCTAGTGACGGGACGAACAAGTCGTGCGTCTAATGGTAAGCGACACGCCTGTCCTTAACATTTGTAGTGTCACTCAGAGCTTGAAATCGCAAAGTCCTGAGGGGCATTGCCACTGCGCCAGTCACCCTGAGACATGGCAGATCGTGAGATCTGTGCCTGTAACTTCACCAGCGCCCTTACCCTTCAAAACCGAAACGCAATAATGCGGCACAAATAGGTAAAGTGGCAGTACTTCCCTGGACGAACTCTTTCACAAGGAACTCTACTGCTACTAAAATAACGATGATGCTTTCATTCCTAGTCTACTTGACGACAGTAAAAATATCCAGAGGTTTCAATTTGTTTAGGGCAATTACCCTTTACCAATAAAATGTATCTACATCTACGTGTACACATTGTAATGCCATATTTTATGTCATGATTCTGAAGGATGGGGGATGACCCTACCCATCAAAACTGGCAACGTTTACTATGGGAACCTTTGTCATATCACGAATAAAATACCAGCTTTTTCTTACTAAATGTGTGGCACAGCTAGAAATCAAATTTTTTCCGCTATTTGAAAGTAAATAGTCGTTTTTATCGCACAAATGACGTGAAATAAAAAATGTACCCTGTATAAATGGTACATATTGACACAATGGAACATAGCACAAAAACGCGTAAATATAATGGCACCATACACGCAATCTGTCTGTAATAGTGTAGGTAGAAAAGTACCTCTTTCCTATTGCTTAGGTAAATCGAGTATATTTTTTTTTTAAACTTACCAACGTTTCAGGGCCTTTACAGATCCTATGGACACAACTGACTAAGACGATGATGTCGTCAATAAGTGGCGCTCAATATTAATGCAAACCACCGTATTTCCCTACTTCTTCTTTTACTTTATACTTTATGTTTCATTTATTACAAAACATTCCAATTTACGCTACATGCTCTTTTGCTTCCTCCACTTCCATCAGTCTTATCACACACGCTGTTTTTGAATCTGTGTATCTACCTTTCCCTGGCATCTTAAAGCCAGTCTTCGATGTCAAGCTTCATCGTGACTTACGCAAGACACGTACAAGTTTGTAAATGTTCTCTAGATCAGTGGAGATGGACCCTTGAAGTACATTAACAATTGGTTTCATATATTATGCACGTCGAGGTTGGCTGTTTCACATACCGCACACATTCCATTCTACATACCTTAGAAGAGTTTACTATCACGAAAAAGGGAGCTACTCTAAAAAATGGAACAAAATACTTTTAACATAGCTTTTTAACTTTTTTTAATTAAAGTGAAGTTTTGCCAAATCTCGTAAATTGTAGTCTGGCATACTTCTTACATCAACCCTTCCTTCTAAATGAGTCCGGGTGATTAACTCTCTCCTTTTACATTTTTAGAATTCTGTTTATCCCTCGGAAGAAAAAGTGAATTATTAAAAGCCAAGATTTATTGAAGTCCCTAAATGTTTTCGACGTAATGTGAAAGGGCAAATTTGTATTAAATGGGGTATATTTTGTTTGTGTTTTTTATTCTTTAGACCTTAAACTTTTGGTTAAAAAAGAGATATATATAATACTCCCGACCTGCTAATTTGAGCGATCTTGCATTTTTATTTTTAAAGGATAAAAAGTATTCTCCTGTTTTACAAATTCAAAATTTCAACTAAAGTCGCTCAGAGTTGGACGGAGCGAGCTATGCTTGGGGTTTCTCTGATGGATCCTTTGAAGTCATACGTCTGAGAACTAAAATGACCAACGTACCTCGCAAAATCAGAAAGCTTAAGTGGGCCGGACATGTCAGCAGGAGGGTTGACGGCCAATGGTGCAGACTGATTCTAAAGTGGCGACCACGTCAAGGAAAACGACGCCCTGCGGTAAGATCCAGCAGTGGGTACGTGTAAGCTAATGGTGATGACAAAGATGTAATGTAGAAATGACGTTTAGTATTCCAGGTTCACAACTGCATAATAGTTTTTGATGAATTAAAGATTATTTTAAGCTTAGTGCGTTTAATACCGAAAATGCAATGACCGAGAGTACTGTGAAAATGAAGCACGGTAATTTATTTATGTCTCGCATTTCACTTGCTACTTTATTAAGATTTTTTAATTCGTACCCTCGGTAAATAAAACCATAAGTGATCATACACTAAAATTGATTTTATCAAATGAAAATGATGAAAATAATGCATACCACATGAAACAAAAAAGAAGCCGTAGTAGCCTAATGACCGTAGGAGCATGTGCAACGTAGGTCAAACTACCATCTCCCAAGCACATGCCGTGGGCCGTACCTCTGAGTTTCTCGGAATGTAAGTGCAAAATTTAGTTTGAAATTTACGATGACCTTTTCTGTGAACGAAAACATCGCGATGAAACCAGCATGTCGAAGAACCTGTGAAGTCCTCAGTCCGCATTGGGCCAGCACGGCGGACTATAGCCTAAGCCTACAGCCTAAGCATAGTATAATAAAAACAAGTAAGGCAATTTCGTACCCATTGACAGCACGGCCTGTATATTCGCGCAAGCGTGTACAAACGCACACATTCGTATAGTAACGCAATGCGCGTTAAGATGATGTTGTGCAACGCTAGAGCGCCCTTAGGTTATGCAAATGTGGAAATCCGTACACGGCGCGTGGCGGGCGCGCACACATACAAGCCGCGCTGCGACGTTTAATATGGAGTTACCATACTTGTTCTTATTCTACTATGGCCTAAGACGCGACTCATACGTAGCAATGGAACGTGGTTTGATGTCCTTATTTAAACAAATTATGTACCTATATGTGAAATTTTACAACTATTCTATTTAAGCGTAAAAAAGGTATCGACTAATTTAGGGTCGGGTCGAGACCGCAGCCAATCTAATTCCGTGTATTTATATGGACGACAACACATGGAGCGCAGGCGCGTGCCCCCGTCTCGCGCCCGACCCTCACCCGCTCCCTGTGTGTTTCACCTAAAAAGCCTCTAACCTCTCTCCTAAAAAGTTGTCATTTGCAGACGTGGCCTTGTTACACAATGGGTAAGAATTGTCAACAACATTGTTATTGTTATTTGCCATTAACGTACTGTGTTTGATAATTAATAATCAAATAATATAACGTGTCAAATTAAAGATGTAATTTAATCCTTTCACCATGAGGGATAGATATCTCTACAAGTGGCGTGGTGGTATCAAAATAATGAAATAATATAGGTTGCAGAAACACGTCTCTAGTCCGCCCCAGTTTGATAGATCGTATGCCTTACGACATTATGATACTTAAGTCTCGTCACGTGACTCTTCCAATATTAAAGTCCAACCGAACTACTCTAAAAAAATACTGTCATCCCCGTCTTCCGTTGAAATACAAAGAGTCATTAAATAATATTCAAAAAAACACAACAGACGATAAAAATAAATTTGTGGATATTGAATAAAAAAGATGAAAACTATACTGTAAATGCTGAGAACACAAGGAACTTGGAGTAAGAGATGAATAATCTTTAATTTTTTTTTATACGTCAGTACAACAAAAATAAAAATAACACGAAAATTTTACACAAAAAGAAAAATAGTCTGTTTTTGACACAAAGTCACAAATTCATTTAAATTCATTGCCGAGAACCGGAAAAGTCTCAAATAAAGTTTTGAGGCACTGGCGAAACTCAGATCTTCGCGTTCAAATCTCCAGTGATCAGAAGGCTGGCAGCTACTTCCGCCAAGGAACAAGCTTAATCATCCAAGGCGAAACGTTGCTAACTTCCTGGGCACGATATTTTCTACCGTTAACTCGACGAGTTAAGAGTCTATACAACCTCACATGGCTTTAGTTGATTCCGCATAACAGTGAAAGTATTGAATCAATCACTTTGAAAAAATATACACTAAATTTGGGGATAAACACTGACTAACACGATTCCTGAAAATTTTACAAGAAAACTGCTGTATTCGATAGGTACCTTATACGTATATCATTGATTTTTTTCTATATCAACTGAACTAAATATAAACACATATAATATACGATATACTTTTTTCAAATGTCGAACATCAAAAATATAAAATGCGAGCATTATTGTGTTCCGGTTTTGAAGGGTAAGGGTGCTGGTGAAATTGCATACAGAATTTGTCAGCTTATGTCTCAAGGAGACGGGCGCCAGTATCTCTCAGTGCAAGAAGCACCACCAGGCGACGGCTTCGTCACTCGCTCAATTTACAAGTTACGCGATGAGGACCTACGACTGAGTACACCGACGTTGTCGCAAGCGCTCATACAAGTCTTTTATTTATGAGCATTCGGCTCCGCAGGACTGCACACATCGGGCAATGTTATTTTCACCTCTCGGAGCGCGTGCTTAGGTTCCTTTTTCCTGCTAGTTACCGCCTGGTGTCATTAGTCAGATTTAGTAAGCTATTATAGCGTAGGTATTTTCGATTTTGTATGAGATATGACCAGGCGCACGACTTATTCATCCCGTCACTTGATATCATGAAGAAAAAATTAATCAATTAAAAAAACAGCACAAGGTACAACGATACGTAAAACCAAGTACGACCAAAAATCTACATTACTGTAATAACTCAAAGGAGATTTACTAAACACACAGGTCTTATACGAGGCTCAAAGCTTGAAAGGGGAAAATGTCAACGTTTTGTTAGGCTAAATGAAATGGAGACGTGGCTTTAACTTATTAGTGTTACAAAATTGCGTATGTCAGATAACATGAAGGTAACTGTCGTAGCGTTATTAATTTAATAGAAGTAACATTAATGGATGAAGCCATGGTAGCCAATTGTTAGCGTTTTTTTTGACGCCTAATTGTTAGCCTAACCTATGGCTTCCCAAGCAGGTCGTGTTTTCGAATTCAGGCTTGCACTTCTGAGTATTTCGAAATTTATGTGCTGAATTCAATTTGAATTTTTTTTTTTACCCGACTGCGGTAGGATTATGTTTTAAGTGTATGTATGTCCATTTCTTTTTCACTCTGTAAAGCCAAAACGTCTTGATGGATTTTGACGTATGAGATGTCGTTAGATTCGTCTTGATTGTGGGAGTGTCATAGGCTTGAATATTTTTTTTATCTTTCCCAAATATTTTTGCTGTCGGGTTTTTGTTTTTTTAAATAATTGTTCGGTCCTTGTAACAATGAAATTGTGGCGTATTTTCATATACAAAAAATGGTTACCTATCACAAACTCGAAAATCTTTTTATCCGAAATAACGTTTGATCGAATTTTCATTACACCGAAAATTACGACTTATACCGAAACAGTTATTCTTTCAGGATATGTTGAATGTTTATCGCAAAGACACGATTAGGTTCGGTCAGATTCGGTTAAGTTAGGTTTAAAAGAAATGTTTTATTATAATGATTTTCATATATTTTTTGTGGTTACCTAAAAAATTCCATCGATCGTAGGCGAGGAAATACATAATATGAAATAGAAATTATTATTACAAATTAAATAACTTTTTTCGAATCGCGATATTTGTATTTTTTTTCCAAACAAGTCAACATTTCGGGAACTTTACAGGTCCCATTGTAACAGCTGACTGAGGTTGTAGTCCTCAACCAGATGCCTAATATGCAAACCACCCTATTTTATCCTATATTATTATATATTATAGAGTTATTAAATTTAATATTATGTTTTTAATTTACTAAAGAACATTCCACTTTACGCACTAAACTATAATAATTATATATTAGACAACATCACATACGTTGATCCGATCCCAAGTAAGTGACTAAAGCACTTGTGTTATGGAAATCGGAAATAACGACAGGAACACAAATATCGATATCCGAGATAATATGGAAAAGTTTTTCTACAATGACCCGGCCGGGTATCGAACCCGGGATCTTAGAAATGGCGACACAATGAAAACCGGTTTCCAAACCACTCGACCACAGACGTTGTCTAAGTTGATTTATTACTAAAATAAATTTATTAATTCAAATGAATTTGATATAAATTAAAATATATTAATACGCAGGCTTGCGGTACTAAGACCTACTATTCTTAATATTACACTGAACTATTATTTATTATTAAACTCTACTGCTCATTCGTAAAACAGATTCACCTAAGAAGAATGAGCAAGTACCTTTAGGCCTAGGTTACTCTTTGTAAATAAACAATTTTGTATACGTTTATCATTTACAATATTTATTTGAAACATCATAGATCGAGACAACCTGCAAGTGCTAAACGGATAATTTATCACAGATTTTTGTCATCTAAGTACGCAGAATACACTTTGTAACGTTTATTTCGCTATAGTTTTAAACCTCGTGAATGAATTTTTAATACCAACCGGAATCTATTGCTTATATAAGCTATGGCTTATACATTGCCCCTTAAACGAAATCGTAGCTTTGTACAATCAACTTTCAAGAACAGTCAGTTTCTTTTGTATAATGCAACAAGTCGTGCTCCTGCTGGTAGGTGACACGCTTATCTATAACAGTTGCAGTGCGCTCAGAGCTTTCAATCGCAAAGATCTTATGAGCACTGCCACTGCGCCCGTCTCACCCTGAGATAAGTTGCCAAGTCCAATGTGCCTGTAATTTCACCAGCACTCTTACCCATCTTAACCGGAAAGCAGTAATGCTCACATTACTGCTTGGTGGCAGAAATAGGTAAGGTGGCAGTACTTCCTTGGATGAACTCTTTCACAAGGAGCTAGTAGAGCTTCTACTTTTTTATGTTTATCATTTGTAACGGTTATATTATATCCCTTGACATTGTATTTTTAGTTGTAATATTGTGACATTGATAATATGAAATAAATGTTTCTATTCTATTCCATGCTATCCTATTCTATTAATATTTATTCGTAAAAAAAATACTATTCTTCTTAGCTTAAATTAAATTTACTGTGACTCTTGTGTACGAATATTACGGGTCACTAGCATGGATTTTTATCATCCAAGTACGCAGAAGCTGTGTAGTAAATTCATGTATGATAGACTCAGAACATGTTACAAGGAAACAATTTATATGATCAAATTAAACAAAGTCTCACACTCGAGTCTATATATACTCGTATATTGCAAATATAAGAAATCGCTCATTGAATTATACTTATTCTCAGTCAAATAAAAGCTCCGAAGCGTGAGACCCATTCGGCAAAATCGCGTCAATTTTCTTTACAAAGCATTTCTTATACTTTCAATGGCGTCGCAAAAGAAATCACGATGGGTAGGAAATAATGTATTACTACCGGTCGACTGTGATTTTATTCCCACCAAATTTCTTGGTAAATAGTTGATGTCTTGTAATTTTATTAGGAAGGTGCAACTTTATAGCAACGCTTCTTGTATATGAATATTTTTGAAAATTTACCACGCTGGCTCAATGCGGACTGGGGACTCTTTTTCCAAGGATGTAAACCTACTTCGATAAGAGATATTAACCGACTTTAAAAAAGGAGGAGGTTCTCAATTCGACAGTATATTTCTTTTTTGTATGTACATATGTTACGCGACAATTTTGACATAGTGAACCGATTTCGATGATTCTTTTTTTTTATTGGAAAGAAGGTACCCATGTAGTGGTTGATTTCAAATTTGAAGAAAATAATCAAAAAAGTAGCAAAGTAGAGCATGAATCCGGATTTACGCACTTTCTGGTAAGCGATTTCAATAAAACTTGCCAAATACATTTATATATATTTATATAGATTTTTTTAGTACTCTATACTGAGATTATTATTGTTTACCACATTTAAATATTGTCTTTGAATAATCGAAAAACTCTCTTGGCCATGTCATTTGAGTCAAAAATGTTTCATGATGAGGTAGATTATCCTCAGTTGCTACAAAAATTCAAATTGCATGTTCCCATATAGATATCCTCGTAACAAAATTACTCCATCCATTTCACAATACCGGACAGATCTGGTGGTGGGACTCAGGTGGGACGATGCAAACGTACTGACATACGTTGGGTCCCATAAAGGGCACCGACCCTTCTGCCATGGAACCAATGTAAGTGCGTCAGTCTCTTGCCATCTGTATGGTACAATCCCGGAGGTACCAAGGCACAAGATACGTTAGCCAATACCAAAGCCCGGCGAAATAAACAATTTACTAGTTCAAATATTGGATCTCAGCACCATAGACAAGTAGTGACAACAGTTAACATCCGACTAAGCTGTCTGAAAAAGCCTTCACTTATTTAAAAGACGAACAATTAGTATCAATGCTGTTAATTAAGTAAAGTGAACATTGAGCTGTAGTAAGTCTGAGACGGCGTCAGCACCGTTTGACAAAGAAGAAGGAGAGCTTCTCGTTATTGAACTTGGTGAGTGGATTACATTGTTAGTAGGTAAATGAATCTTTTTAAATTTGTCAGTTGCAATTTAAATTGAAACGTACTTTTACTTCATACGTAAGTAAATTACACTTGAAATAGTCACATTGATTAAACTCTACTACTAATTCGTAAGGCAGATTCCCCTGAATGAGTAAGATATTTTAACTGCCTCAATGACCGAACGGTTACCACGGTGGTCTGTCTCGCAGAGCTTCTGGATTCGATTCCGGGAAAAATATTTCTATGGCCTACATTTATTTCTCTCGTAACTTTGGGTGTAATTTATAGGTTGTTCTATGTGTGTGTCCATGGCACCCGCGATACAGGGTTTCCCTAGTGCGGGGCTACTAGTGACGATGTAAAGGCGCCCACTGCGAGGAAAAAGAAGCCTAAGCACGTGCAGTTGTGCGGAATCGAATGCGGAGGTTTGTTTGAGTGCTTGTTTTCGCTAGCGGCGACGTAAAATGTTTGAATGGTTTATAAGGCCCTCAATGGTTTCCAAAATAAACAACATTCCGTATATCAAAATCAAAAAATAGGTCAGCAAATTACATACTAATTCTAGTAATCACGTAACATTTTTCGAGCCAAACTGTTTTATCATTGAAATAATCTTATTAAAAGGGTAATATAAATATAATAATAATTTTAAAAAATCCGTGCTTTAAGAAGTAGCCTTTATACGATTTTTTAAGTTACCGAGGGATACATCTAAAACAGCCTTAGGTTTATTATACTGTTGAATCCCTTGCTCCACAAAAAAACCGAGAACTCTTTGAAGTCTTAACTACGATAACACAAGCGTCCCCGTATTTCTTATATTAAAATTATGTATGTCACTATTTTTATTACACAATTCAATATTCACATGCAGGAAAAATTGTATAATTGTATATTGACTGCGTTTTGATATTGCTACACAAACTATCTTGTTATTGATTGTGACATATAAATAATCCTTGTTGATCACAAAATGGTATTTATTTCATAAACTTGATTACAAAATGAAATACGTACTTGCTTATGACAATACCTTGATTGTAAATGTATAGAAATTATAAATATACATGAAAATGTTGAAGCAGTGACATACTTAATATACAGTATTAGCGTACATAAATGTTTTCGAGGTTGTTAGCTACAACTGTCAGCATAAATACATAGTGGAGATAGAGATGTAAGCGAGAAAAGGTGGGGTAATGTTAACCGAAGAAGAAGGAAAGTTGAGGTCCACAGATTTTAGTATGGTTGTACTCTAAATGTACCTCTAATTTCGGGCTAATTAGAACCGTAATTAGCACTATTAAAGTGTTTTATTCCTTTGTATAATGACATGGGTCTTGTGTATTGTTTTAGATAGGTGTGACGCTTACGCTTCGGGGAACAAAAGGCATAAAAGCCAAGCTTTGGCAAGATGATTGAAAAACATATCTCTAGAACTGTTTTCTTTTTTTTCTTTTTATGATTAGGTTTACGAAAAAAAATTATTTTTTGGCGTAACGCTATTCTCTGATCAAAGAAAAAGCTTTGAAAATTGATCTCAATTACTTCAATAGGTAATTTTTAATAAAACTGGCTTTTACGCCTTTTCGTCACCAAAGTATCGACTTGCTCGTCCCGTCACTTGATATTATAAAAAGTAATCCGGAATCTTAATATTATACACGCGTATCCGGAATCTTAATATTATATACGTCGCCTCTTAAATAAATTTGTAACTTTGTAAAGACGAATGACAAGAAATGCCAGTTCAGCTTAATTCTTCTTCTTCTTACCGTATCGATGGCATGTACAATAATATTATACTACAATTACTATTTTATAATATCAAATGACGGGGCGAACAAGTCGTGCACCTGATGGTAAGCTACTCGGCTGTCCATAACAGTTGCAGTGCCTCTCAGGTTTTAAATCGCAAAGATCTGAGGGGCACTGCCATTGCATCCGTCACCCGGAAACATAAGTTGACAAGTCCCATGTGTCTGTTTCTTCACGAGCACCTTTACCCTTTAAAACCGGAACACAGTAATGCTGACATTACTGCTTAGCGGCAGAAATAGGTAAGGTGGCAGTACTTCCCTGGACGAACTCTTTCACAAGGAGCTCTACTACGATTACTACTAGTACTACTAATAATAATAATAATAACGCATACGCACTCAAAGCCCCGCACTCGGGAAACCCTGTATCGTGGTTGCCATGGACACACATAAAGACAACCACAAATTACACCCAAACTCACGAGAGAAATAAACGAAAATCCATACAAATATTTCTCCCGGCTCGGGAATCAAACCCGGGATCTCTGAGTGGCAGTCCAGCATGGTACCTGTTCAGCCACAGAGGCAATTATTGCTTCTGGGTGCACCAGACGTAGAGGAAAAGATTGGTACGTCGTTCAGAGAGGCACTTTTCGTACACCTTCCTCGTATTAATGTACGTACTTTTTTCATGAACATGAAAGCGGGTAGGTATTAATTTCAAAAGGAGAATGCGAGTGAAATGTAAAATCGATTAAAAATTTTCAAAAGATATTCCAAAGGACATTAACCCCAAAAATCGTCACCTTTTAACTCGTTGAAGGTACGACACTGGCCTTTTCCCAGCAATGTTCTGCTGAATGTAAGTAAGTACTGCCTGCCACCTTACCTATTTATATAATGTGTTTATTACTGCGTTCCAGTTCTGAAAGGTGAGGGCTCTGATAAAATTACAGGCATATGGAACTTGTCAACTTATATATAAGGGTGACGGGCGCCGTGGTTGTGCCGCCTTTTGAGCTTTGAGCTTTGAGGCTCTGTGTAAACAGAAACGAATGTGTCGTGCGTCTGGTGGTAACACCAGACGCACGACACATTCGTCTAGTGACTTGATATAAAAAATAAATAACAAAACCTTATTATAGAAGCGTATACATTGCTACATAAATGAATTTATAACTTTGAAAAGCGGTCTTTGAAGGTGATCGTCGAAAAGAGCTAATTCACTTTTATTCCTCGCATTAATGTTACGTCTATCACTATTTTTCATGAGAATGAAAAGTGCGGGCAAAATATAAAATCTATTGAATCGTTTCAGTAGGTGATCTCAAAGCATATTTAAATCGAAATTAACCTCAAAAATCATTACGTTGAAGGTATTCGACGGCAACCTGTTCCTAGCAGTATTCATAAAATATAACAGGTTTGGAATTGTTTTGAGATTACTTCAATTCCCAAAGCAAACAAATGATTGTTCTTTTTATTGTCCTAAGTCATTCTCTTTTTACAGCATAGTAATCAGAAGTGAAGCCAAAATTTGACATTAAACAAAAGGTATGAACAGGGTTATTTTATAAAAGTAACAACCACACAGTTATTCGATGACTTTTTATAAAACTTTTTATATTCTATTCACTTTTCAGATCTGCATTTGATAGAAAGGTTTAACAATCTTAGATTCGCGGACGACATAGTTCTACTGTCTGCTAATATCGACTACATGCTAACTATGATAGCAAATTTTCAGAAAAAGTTCGTACAAGTCGGTGCAAAAATAAACATCTCTAAAACAAAAATTATGTCTAAAATTCCAGGGGTAAGATTTCATCAGATCGCAACCCACATGAAAGAATGGCATAAGTGGAGTTATATCAAAAACATTTATTGCTCCATTAGATAAAATTCCATTCCAATTCTTGTAACTGTAACGACTTATATTGTAGATAGAGTTGCAAGAATTGGAAAGAATATGGGTTATATTTTTTCTGTATCTAATGAAGCAATAAACATGTTTGACGTAAATCCACTTATGCCATTCTTCCATGAGGGGTGCAGTGATGCCTGTTGATATTGTTGACATCTACATTTGTCTAGGACACAAAATTACTTTGGGCATACCAAACAAACAGCGGTCGACAGGGGCATAGTCCAGGCTTGGTCAGCTTTTGGGACCAACCAGCAAATGTTGCGATGTAAACGCAGACGATAAAGACTAAGGTTAGGTTTAAGGTCCTGCCAGTATTCACCTATGGCATGGAAACAACGACTCTGACGAAGAAGTCCGTTACTTACGAGTCGCACAGAGGGCAATGGATCGAATACTAAATGAGCGTATTCAATGGATGACCGAAGTCGGGGACGTTGTACACAAAATTGATACGATGAAATGGAAATGGGCAGCTAGGATGGATGTCAACTGCCTCTGTGGCCGAACAGTTACCATGTCGGACTGCCACGTAGAGGCCCCAGGTTCGATTCCCGGGCCGGGATAAATTAGTGAGTTTGGGTGTAATTTGTGTATATGCGTGTCCATGTCACCCGCGATATAAAAAAAATATGAAAATTGGAAACAACGACGGTACAACAAAAACTCAGATCGGAAACAATATAGAAAGCTACTTACTTTGCTTTGTCCCGTCGCCTTGTCCATCAAAATTCTCAAAGAGATCAAAACACCTTCAATCATCGATCTATGTTGCCTTACTAAAATTATCATGTCAATTACTATGCATATATTAATTTTTCTCTAGTTTAATCAGCAATTCAGTCTTCATGTCAAATAATTTGTAGACTAGTTCTCGACTTGTCATTGAAGAACGGAATATCAAGAAATTGTAATGGCAGTTGAATAGTAGTTCAATGGCTAGTGAAAATCCACTACTCTAACTTTTAGCAGAATACCAAACGTAAAAAATCCTGCCATTGACACTCTATCGCATTAGCAGCCATGTCCATGGCACCCACGACACAGGATTTCCCTAGTGCAGGGCTATGAGTGTGCGCGTCAAAAAAAAAGAAAGTAAGAAAAAGTATTATTAGGAAATGAAACTATTTTTCCGGATTTAAATCGCGTATATTTGTTTATTCAAACAAACCGACGTTTCAGGCCCTTTACAGGTCACATGGTCACGGTTGACTGAAAAAACAAACATACGCGATTTAAATCCGGAATAATAGTTTCATTTCCTATGTGTAACAATTGCGAAAACCTAAGAACTCGAGAAGTATTATTTTTTATACGGGACTTGCCAATTTATATATCAAACTGACGGGCACGGTGGCAGTACATCTGAGATGTTTGCTATTCAAAGCTCTGATTGGCACTGCAATTAGTATGGACATGCGTGTCGTTTACCACCAAACGCGCGCGACTTGTTCGCCTCGTCAGTAGTATATTAAAAAAAGAAAATAAAAATCAGGAACTCAATCTTAACAAACAATGAAAACAAAAAAGAACTGCAAATTTCCTTTGCACATGTTATTCGAAACGAATTTTCAATTTAAGACTTTAATGCAATATAAAACTAATACGATTTTTATGCCATGCCTTTTTTATTACAAAGACCGTTTTATAAGTGAAACATCCAATAGTCTTTTGTTTCCAAGAATACAAACGCTTGCAATGTTGTCACAGCGAGTGTGAAATAAATGCATTACACTGGAGAAGGTACAATAATGTACATTGCTGTTTAAATAGTAGGTAACTGTAATAGATTTTTCTAATAAATTTAATATAATCGTCAATGAACAGAATGGTTTCGTAAGAACAGATCAACAAATCTAGCAATATTCCAATTGTTGAAAACCATATACGAATGTATTGATAAGAGGTGTACCTTTTTTACTGACATGTCGAAGGCATTTGATTGTGTACATCATGACATACTACTAAACAAAATGGAAAGGTGCGGAATTCGCGGGAAAGCGCTAGATTGGCATATTTAATCGACAGGCAGCAATGCACCGAAGTGACATATTTTTGTAATAAAACGAACACCATGATCAGTAGTAGATCCGCCTACAGGAAGAATAATAGAGGCATCCCCCAAGGTTGTATTCTGGGACCACTTCTCTTTCTGTTTTACATTAACGATCTTCCAAGGAATACTAGTAAACAAATGGTATTATTTGCCGACGATAGCACTGCTGTTATAAAGTGCGAAGGAAAAGAGCAATACGAACATGACATTAATAAAACTATAAGTGACATCATAGGATGGATGAATAGAAATGGTCTCAGTATAAATCTGGCAAAAACTAACATCATGCAATTTTACTCGCCTAAAAGATTACCGATCGACTTAAACATTTCTTTTAATTTTGTTAATATAGAACAAGTGAAACGTACAAAATTTCTGGGCCTTATCCTTGACAGCAACTGCAACTGGAAAGAATAAGTTGAGAGCTTGTGTAACAAACTGTCTCAGTTTATGTACCCATTGCAAAAATTAGTACAAAATGCGTCTGTGGTGTGTGATGCGGCTTTAACAGCTTATTTTGGGTATACAGTACCAGTCGGCCATAAACTACGGTATAATTTTTTGGGGAAACTCTGTACAGTTTATGCACGTATTTAAGAAGCAAAAACGCTGCGTACCTATTTTTTGCGGTGGGTCTCAAATGGATTCGTATAAGCCATTTTTCGACAAGTGCAAAATCCTACCCTTACCCTGCCTGTATATTAAGGAGGCTGCTGCATTTGTCCAAACACATCCGTCCTATTTTGAAATCGCAAATAAAAGGAACCATAGAAATTTAATACATGGGCATAGAATGGTTTACTCGGGCAATCATACCTCAGCATTTTACCACAGACGCTCTTACGTAATGTCGGTCAAGATATACAACAGCATCCTGAATGAATTAAAAAAATTCGAGTATATAAAATTTTAAAATGCTCTTAGTAAATGGTTGAGTACTAAACTTTATTATAGTGTACAAGAGTTTTTTGACCACAATGATAAATTTGGTGACTAGCGATGTGACATGTTTATTAATAATTGTTTTTTTTTCTTTCATATTGTAATTCAATTCAATTTAATTTTAATCTGTGACATTTAATAATATTGTACACCTTATCTGGTAAACTATAGAGCACAAACCAATGTAATATTTTAAGATCATACGTAGTTACCTATAGTTATACAATAAATATATTCATATTTTTATTCTTCTGTACACACCGTAGAAAGTAATAAAAAGGAATAGTTTTTTTTATTTCAAGGACCTACACAGATCTGCTGAACCCACCATGGCGCGCAGATTTTGCAATTTTGCTTTCTATTTTTTTATAATACCAAGTGACGGTATGAACAAGTCGTGCACTTGGTGGTAAGCAACACGCACATCCATAACAGTTGCAGTGCCGCACACAGCTTTAAATTGCAAAGATCTGATTTTTTATGAACATTTCTTACTTCAGAACTGAGCTTTGTTCGTTCAAATTGAATCAGACTCACTTTGAAAAATGAAGGCGCCATTGTCGCGAAGTGTAAAGACAATGAAAGGCAGTATAGTTGAAGACTACAGAGGAAATATTCTGTTCTTTCGTTTGATCTGAATTGTTTAGTGGTTTATTAAACACATACGTTACTGACTTATGCTTTGTCTGTGGTAAGATTTTAATAAAACCACCTGCTTTTCTAGGATATTGCAATGCCTAACACGATCCTCGAGGGAATAGTTTTTATATTTGAAATTCCACATCAATGACGCGAAGCATTTGGCCTACATTTTGTCTTTGTCTTAGTATAGTGTTTACATTTCAGTGTGTTGCAAGTATGTGTGAGAGAAATGTTTACTGATAATATTGATAGTTGTTTTTTTCTTCCTTTTGTCTTTTCCCTTTTTCTTAACAAATAATTCAATATGATGGCAAGAACTGCCATCTTTTTATGAAGTACTACCACCTTACCTTTATCTGCTGCCAAGCAGTAATGTGAGCATTATGGGTTCCAGTTCTGAAGGATAAGGGTGCTGGTGAAATTACAGGCACATGAGACTTGTCAATTTGTGTCTCAAGGAGACGGGGGCAGTGGCAGTGCCCTTCAGATATTTGCTATTTAAAGCTCTAAACGGCACTGCAAATGCTATGGACATGCGTATCACTCACCACCAGGTGCAAGACTCGTTCGTCCCATCCCTCGGTATCATAAAAAATACCAAAACAACCTCTGCAAGAGCCAATCGTGTCACAGTCCAAATCCAAAAAAGCTTACTTATTGTCTCACTATAGTTGTTCAACTTCGAATATCATGCATTTAATAATAAAACGCAAGTAACATGCATTTAAACTGTCACAAGAAATGGCCTCATCATCATGCAACAAGTGTAACATAGTAACATAATTAACTACTTAACAAAAAGAGCTTTGTCGGCAACCAACACACATAGCACACTAAGAAAAATCTATCATAATGTATTACTCATAAAAATTTTATAAATAGTAATAAGAATTGTAAAAGTAGTCAATTATCCACTACCATCTCATTTTAACTCATCAAACTCATCATCCTGCTTAGCTATCCGCTACTCCTCTCGGTGTGGCCAAGGCCCCCTTAGCCGTCAGTAGATCGGTCTTGTGAGTCTATTTGACCGGCAGTGAGAATACCATTCCAGTACACATTGCACGACGTTTGCTTCCTAACCTTCTTCCGATGTTCCGTTTGTCACCTTAGGTCTTCTGGTGACAGACTTCTCGTTCTTGAATATATATTTCTCTATCTATATATTTATGGTTAGGTTAGACACACTATAAGATAAATTCATAGGAACGATCCTTGAGGTCTCACTGTTAGGTTTAATAGGATAATTTATATTTTTATCTTAACTTTACCGTGATTTCATGCACAACAGGCGGTTGGTATTTGCTGCATACAACACCACACACTACACTAACCTAACCGCACGCTGTTCAATAGTTATTAACCTCGTAGATGGGAAATTTTGAATATCAACCGGAATCTTATAATACACGCGTGTAAGTTGCGACTTAAATGAATTTGTGGCTTTACGAAGACCACTATCAAGTACAGCCAGATTATTTTTAATCTTCGTAGAAACTCGTCCCTAGGTGGTCTATCTCAAAAAAATTAAATGCACTTAGTGAAGGGTTTTCCTCTTAACGATTTGATGACATGAATGAATCACCAAAGTTCTCAGGTGAATTCAGTTGCACAATACCAAATTGCTTTCCTACTTAATCTCATAATTTAAACAAGGATTTAACGTATTTAAGGGTTATGGGATTGTAGCGGCGCCTAAAAACTCTTCGACTCTGAATAATACTTTTGGAGTAATATCGAAATTCTGGAAGTTACTAGATGTATAAATAAGTTTTTTGTAATAACTAGAAATCTTTTACGAAGTCTTTGAATGAATGAATAAGTACTTGAAATGTTCTTTATTACGCATAAACCTATACAGTGACAACACAAAATAATAACGGTCAAATGGTCAAATGCACACTTACATTAGAATATAAAAAAAATAACGAGGTAAGAAAAAAAACTATTTTGTTATAATTATTAATACAAAGACTGAACTTAAACAAAAATTCCTTCAATCTGACAGTACTCGAACTGTGTCTGTAATGCAATTTAGGGCAACATTATAACAAACTAATGGAGTAATTTCACAAAAAAATAAATGAATATCATCTGTGGCAAAACATTATGGTATTAAATAAAATCAATACAATATTATACATTTTAAAATGTAAACAACTTAATCACTTTTATTAAATTACATTTCAACACTTCATAATGTTCCATAAATGATTACGGTATTTTTTTTCAATTCGAAATCAATTTTTACTTTTGAAAAACATTCGCGTACGAATATTTATTCCGCGGGACTTATTTTTGCGTATTTTCAAACCTTTTGAAAACTGTGTTGACATTTTTAATTATAAAGCTCCCAAAAATCCCAACTAACTCGAATGAAATGGAATGATAAAAATAATTGTTTAATTGATTTGAGATTCTATGAAAAAGTTAAAATCGATCAATGGGTATATTCAGATTTATTTGACAACCTTGATGGCAAAGCGATAATCACCGTGGTCACTAGACGAAGAGGTCCCAAGTTCGATTCCCGGAAAGACCAATTTATGAAATGAGCTTTCATAATTTATACTGGCTGCATGGTCTTAGCAGTAAATTGATTTCGTTTCTCTTGTACTCGTCATACAAGGACACATTGTTCAGATTCTGTTGCATAATCAATGTCATATTTTGTTCTCCTTGTCATAATATCGCACTGTTAATACAATAGTATATTAACTCAAAAAGTGGACTTTCTCAGAATCGATGAAAAACTAATTACTCACTGCTTGAAAAAACCATTAAAATTTATGTATATGTTACAGTTTATTATAGACACTTAAAAAAATTCTCAAAAATATTCAAAAATAAAATGGTAAAAATAATTTCATAACCGCTCACGCGATACATGCAGCCGTAGACGCATACCACACCTACCAAGGTGCCGGTGATGATTTTATACCGATTTATCGAATATCGAAGTTATAACAGGTAAAAGAACTAATATTAATTGCTATTTCGGTAACTACTCTAGCAAACCATAAAGTTTTTAATACCTGGGTCTGTCATTTAAAAAAATAAACAACTTCAAAAATTCGTCACGACAATCGTGTGTGTTATTGTTTGGGCTGGTGATTTCGGTGTTTATTTATTGAAAACATACCGTAAGTAGCGTTTATTAAGTTTACCCTGAATATAAATGTTTATAAACTATACTTTAAGGAGTAATTTCATGGTAAACGTTAGAAGCACTCAAACGGAATATTATCATTATGTATCCAAGTACACCAAAAATTTCATTAGTGCTTTTTAAGAGCAGGATTTGCGGTGTATTACTGCATTTTCTTTGAGATGTTTTTGTTGGTAGTACGGAGGGTATTTATTTAGCAATGCAGAATAATAATTTTTATTTATAAAAACTTGTATTTAAACTGAATGCTTTTCTAATTTGCGCAACCAAATAGCCGCCATTTTGCGGTAGGAGGAGGCATCGCGTGAGCGGATATTTTTGAATAAGGATCATTTTGGCCAGAACTAGCTCACATAAAGTGTGCCTCGTTTTGAGTTAAGTGGATATCTTTTGATTATTTCTTACAATATTCTAACGACGGCCTTTTTGATATGTAGAGAATGAAATTTTAAGTTCTGTAATTATATAATATTAAATTTCACATATTTTGAGTTACAACACTATTGTAATAGCAGTGCGATATCTGTCAAACGCCTAAGTTCGTAAACTCAAATGACGAGTCTTTTTAAAAAATACGAATCCGAGTTTTTGAACGAAAATTTAAAATGTTCATTTCATTTATTTTGTGAGAAGAATTTCAAAGCTAGAAACCTATTTAGTTACTTCATTTAATAGATAAAGAACGTGTATACAAAACAAAAGTGTAAACTAGAGAAGGATGAACAATGCTAAGGGATTCCAAAGCTTTGCTCTCTCGTTTGTTCTATTTTGTTTTATTAAAACCTCTTTAGATTATTTGAAAATTGTGTGCTCAGCTATTTGAAATGAATTTTCACCTTTTTCATTCTTTTTACTTTTGAGTTGACCGCTTCTTTTTTTACAAAAGGCAACTACGACGAAAAATAAGTATAATAATATTTTTGTACAGCAATAAGTAAATCCAATGTATTTATATTACATTTACTTAACTAAGTTATGATACGGCGGATATACGAGCGGTAGTAGCTTAGTGATAGAACGGTTCCGATTCGAGAGATACCAGTAGAGCTTATGGTGAAAGAGTTCGTCCAGGGAAGTAGTGCCACCGGTTTCTTTACCTGTTTCTACTGTAATGTGAAGCTGTATTCCGGTTTTAAAGGGTAAGGGTGCTGATGAAATTACAGGTACATAGGATTTGTCAAAATATGTCTCAGGCTGACGGGCGCAGTGGCAGTGCCTTTCAGACCTTTGCGATTTAAAGCTCAGAGTGGCACTGCAATTGCTATGGACAGGCGTGTCGCTTACCAACAGGAGCACGACTTGTTCGTCCTGTCACTTGGTATCATAAAAATATTATAAGGCATGTATTACAATATCATGTGGTAAATATCGGCGTATCTTTCAACATTTTCAGTACCCAAACATGAATTATGGTAAGGCAAATATTGTTATTATCATAAAAACAAAACAAAACTCTCACTGAGACTCATTTCTTATTGTGAAATACAAACTAAAAGTAAACATTGACATTATATCAATAATTATTTCTTCACCTGACTAGCTCGGAAAGGCGTTCTCTTTCATTAGAAACCTGCGTGCAAAAGCAGTTTTTCCACGCTAGCGTGGAAAGAGTTTTTGAAATTCGAACTGGACGGTGAACTGTGGTGCACCTAACTTTTTCTTTCGAAGTAATAAAAACATAATGACGCGTTCAACTACGCGATTTGTCATACATTATCTAGAAATCCGTTGGTATTGACAACGGTAACTAATTTTTAACCCACTTTAAAAAAGGAGGAGGTTCTCAATTCGACTGTATGTTTTTTTGTATGTATGTTACGCGATAACTCCGGTATTTGTGAACCGATTTTCATGATTCTTTTTTTGTTCGAAAGGGGGTACTTCCATAGTGGTCCCATTTCATTTTGAAAGAAAACATCCACCTCTAAAGATGGCTGTTCACGCATGAAGATTCATTTTTATAAATAGCGCCTATATATTAATGGTTGATTTTGCTATTTCTCCAATTCAAGGCGTTTTTCTCTCAATATTCTTTGAGTAGTGAGAACCGATTTTTTATTATCTCCAGTGTCAAGTCCTGTATAGTGGCGAATTTAAGGATATTTCAATAAAACTTAGCAAATAGACGTAATGCCACGTACTTTTGAGGTCGGTTTTTTTAGTACTCTGTATTGAGATTATGTTTATTAAATTATTTTAATTCGTCGAAGAACTAAACTGATTTGTTTTAGTTCAGCTGTTTTTATTTTTCTTCTACCATTTTCATCGCCATAGTGACGTGAAAAGTTGTGTGTTTCACTCGGCAGCAAAATTCGCCCTCTAATTCTCAACCCTCGCTACGCTCACGTTTCAATACAAGCGCTCGCGTCAAACAACAACTTTGGAGCCTTGCATAACAAATAACTATTATTAATTTAAGACAGCACATGTAACACCTTGGCTAAAGATTGAATTTAGAAACTCCGCCGGCTAACTGAGTAATGCCAAAGACAGCTTTTCCACAGACAGATATTATGGATTCTGTTGTAATTAAACATTAATTGCCGTGGCCGAACGGTTACCATGCCGTACTGCCACACAGAGGTCCCAGGTTCGATTCCCGGGCCGGGAGAAATATTTGTATGGCCTATATTTATTTCTCTCGTGGTTTGGGTGTAATTTGTGGTTGTTTATGTATGTGTCAAAAAACGCAGGGTTTCCCAATTGCGGGGCTATGTTGAGTGTGTGCGTTATTATTATTATTGTTTCTGCGAATTATTTGTACAAACTTAAACGGCATACTACTACAACTTTGTTGATCCCACAGTTGTTACATTAAATTTATTTAAAATAAGTTTAACGGCAGGGACAGTGCAATTTCGCATAGCATTGGTAAAAGTATCTGTACTAAGCCAATTATTACAAGAGAATGATTGAACGTCATTTACTTTGTTATTTCAATGGCTATGACTTTCAATTTTGCACAGTAAGTATTAACTTATATTGTTTACGGATTGATAACAACAGATTCCCGTAAATCGCGCTAATTTGGGTGGCAAGACAGTTATGCAAATTATATAGGGTGACCGCAGTGGAGATGACGTTAAGACGAGAAAATACGATGAATAACTATATTAAATTTCCACAAAGGTATTTCTTAAACTAAATAATTTTAAGAACGTCCGAAGTTAGGTACGTTAGGTCTAAAAGTGTCTTATACGAAAAAGATCTTAACTAAAGAAATTTAGTCTACGTCCGATGTTAGGAACGTTGTGCCAAAAAGTGTCTCATAATTATAATTAAAATGACGAGTTTTGCATCGGTCACGTTGCAATGCACGGGGCACGCGTTCCGGGGTGCGCGAATGCAAGTGCATTGACCTGACGTTTTAGGTATGTGTGTTATGTGCAAATCTGGATACATAACAGCATGACTACAACACGGCCACTAATGGAAAGTTATAAACCAATGCTAGTTACGCGTTATTGCACTATACCCGACGATAAGTGGCGTTCCATGGTCTCTGCCCACACCTCCGTGAACCGTGAGCTTATGTATAAGAAAAGTAGTCTGCAAGAACCGTATTTTTTTAGGAACGACTTATAACAAAATAATAATAATAACGCACACACTCAACATAGCCCCGCACTTCTGGGACTTCTGCGTGGCAGTGATAGCAATCGGTCGGCCACGGAGGCAGTTAAGTTAATTGTTTATTATTTTAGATTGAAACTAGTAAAACATAGTAACTGAAAGGTAGCAAAATAAGTATTTTTAAGAAATATACCAATAAAATATAATAAATAAAAAAAAACATACAACCTCACTTCACACAATTCTCTTTGTAAACTATTTTAAGCTCTTTCTTGTTATCAAACTTAGGCATTATTTTCCGAGACTCAATTTTAGACTCAATGAAAACTTCACGAACTGTTTTTGTGCACAATGTTCCTGAAGCTTCAGTTACTGTTTTTACTGCCCTTTCATCAGCCTGGGTGTGGCAAGATTGACTTTTTAAGGATACTGCCAGACTTATTTTTTTTTTGTTTAGAATTAGTGTTAGTTTATAAATTTGTTCATAACGCACAATGCCATCTGCTCAAAAAACAATAATTTTAGCGCATGGTCAATATTTGAATAATACCTATTACAAGGAAAAAACTGACTGCTTTTTATTTCATATTAAAGATGAATTAATTGATTTCCGCCGTGGATATTTTTTTAACATAAACTACTTCCTGCACTATCGATCAGAGCCATATAGGAAACAAGACGGAATTTTGATCTTATTTTTTCGGAGTTCCGATCTGTACTTCACGATCTCTTCAATTATTGGCCTATGGTTCTATTAAGAATTCAATACAATTATTTACGTAAGCTTGAAACACACAAATACGCCGTCATCGAATATACAACCAGAAATAGAGATAATAATAATAATAATAATAATAACGCACATACTCAACATAGCCCCGCACTAGGGAAACCCTGTGTCGCGGGTGCTATGGACACACACATAGACAACCACAAATTACACCCAAACTCACGAGAGAAATAAATGTAGGCCTTAGCCGCTCATGCGATGCGCTCATCCTACCGCAAAACGGCGGCTATTTGGTTTCGCAAATTAGAAAAGGATTCAGTTCAAATACAAGTTTTTATAAATAAAAATTATTATTCTGCATTGCTAAATAAATACCCTCCGTACTACAACAAAAACATCTCAAATAAAATGCAGTAATTCACCGCAAATCCTGCATTTAAAAAGCACTAATGAAATTTTTGGTGTACTTGGGTAAATATGATAATATTCCGTTTGAGTGGTTCTAACGTTTACCATGAAATTACTCCTTAAAGTATAGTTTATAAACATTTATATTCAGGGTAAACTTAAAAAACACTATTTACGGTATGTTTTCAATAAATAAACACCGACATCACCAGCCCAAACAATAACACACACGATTGTCATGACGTATTTTTGAAGTTGTTTATTTTTTTTAAATGACAGACCCAGGCATTAAAAACTTTATGGTTTGCTAGAGTAGTTACCGAAATAGCAATTAGTATTAGTTCTTTTACCTGTTATAACTTCGATATCCGATAAATCGGTATAAAATCATCACCGGCACCTCTAGGTGTGGTATGCTTCCAGAGACGCATGAATCGAGTGAGCGGATATAAATATTTCTCCGGGCCCGGGAATCGAACCTGGGACCTTTGCGTGGCAGTCCGGCATGGTAACCGTTCGGCCACGGAGGCAGTCAGGCAGAGATGAAATAAGGATCATCCATCCCTGGCAACTCATCAGGCATACGGGCCTTATATTAATTTTAAATATCAACTCTCGCGCTGAAATCACAAATTAGAAAACTGAAATAGTACTACGCCAACAACTGACAAAGTAAAGTAAGTAATAAAGATAATATCTCTAACAATGGGGGCTGTTCCATTCGGTTGTGTGGGAAAAACAGCAAAACGTCTAATTACAAAACAAACGGAATTACATTTCATCGGTATAAATATTAAATGTGTATTTTTTCAATTTTCGTCTATTATAGCAAAGCTCATATTTAAACTGGTCGATTTAAAGTGAAACAATTGACGACACCCGTCAGTTGTTTCGAATTCGGGCTGGCCAATCGGAGCGCAGTTATCATAGTAATGATTTGGCAGAACGATTTACAAACAAATAAAATGACATTTCGTCTCTATTTTGGTTATATACTTGATGTACACTGTATAATGTAATTAAAGAAGTAACAAAACCAACCCTTTGGTATTCCAAACACTTTTTTCAGCTAAAATCCTTTCACTTGAGTGGAATAGCAAAAATACTTCCTTCGCAAAAAAATCTTAGTAATTTGCTGACTCAGAAATGAATTCACATCTTATCAACTAAGGGTACAGCAGTGCCCATGCCAAGATGACGAAAATCGTCCTTACATATTCTATCGAAGCACCTCGTGCACTTTGAGTCCCACATATCTTTGTCATGAATTACGTTATAAGCCTGAACTTTCTGTTATCGAGATTACTGAATAACTTCACTAAGCCCCTACATTGCAATTGATATGCACTTTCAAAGTTTTACTAATTCGTCACTTACTTAATCATCGCTCATTAAAAATCTACTACTTATATAAAAAAAATACTTCTAATAAGACCTAAAAACTAAAAATGTTGTATACGGTTAATATTTGGTCCATTAAAAAAAAAAGTAAATCTTTACGTACTTGTTTCAAACCTCAGAACACTTTCTCATATGTTTTCCTTCATCGAAAACCTCACGGTAAATTTCAAATAAAATTTCGCACATAAACTTCGTGAACTTTCAAAAGTGCGAGCCCACATTCGAGCCCACAGCCTCTGCTTGAGAGGCGGTAAGTCAAGCTATTGGGCTACCACGGCTTTTTTCGGCTCATACTCAGCATGACAAAGATATAATCATTAAATAGTGTAGAAAGAATGCGAAACTTGGCTCTACATGAATTCCAAAATTTTAGACGACAAAGTAGATTTTTTGCATTAATTGTTTTTGATGGGATTTCTTGTAGTATAGTAAAAAAGTAAGCCTCTAGTTAATCTTAAATAGGGTAGCTTGAGCACATCATTGAATAATTTCATTAAGAGAATGAAATTGGGAGAAAGTGGACGACCCCTTTTCGGGTACGTCCTTTTAGAGGGCATTAAGTAATTCTTTCCAAGACGGGACCGGAGATAATTTGGACTCTGGACTTGTCGCATTTTTGCTGACCCCCAATTTTTTCGGGTCGCGAAAGTAAAGAGATTATTAACAAACCTTTTGTGAAATCGCACCAACCGCTGCGATCTCGGTTTTTAATAAAAAAATTCACGGATGCGTAAAAAGTATGTCGAAGGGAGACCTTCATCATCTGGGCAATGAATGCGCTTGCCCCGAATTATGTTTCGCACATATTGACATATTTGTGATGACACGGGAATCTGTTGACTTCGAATATTTTTCATGTCCTTTTGAAATTCTTTTTATAATTCATTAATTAACCGCTACAATCTGATACTCTACGATTTAAGCTTTTTTAGTATCATGTATAGATTATGTTCTTAATTGTCTCTTAGAGAAAAGTTTAAGGACACTGGTATCATGACTGTGGCATCACAATACATTTACTCAAATATTTTTTACGCCCGCAAAAATATACGCAGTTTCGAAGAGAGAAAATGAGATATGTAAGAAAGAAGATGCCCGTAATTCTAACCTTAGAACTAAGTCCAAACTCATGGTATCACTATTTCATTCAACTAAGGTAAATTCGATTCAAAGATTCTATTATAGGACACTGTACACGTTTTTACGATGCATATTTAAGATTATAATTTCCCAAGTTCACTCACATTAAAATATTCTAATTGAAAAGTCATATTACAAAATTGAAGACTACGTATTAGATATAGATGTATGGAAAGACGACATGGGTCTAGATTCCACACGGAGTATTCTATAGCATTTAAGTTTGAAAAGAGCAACGCCTGGAGTCTCTTGCTCGTTCTTCGCAGAGAAGTCAGCGCAGTGAACGAGCAGTAGGTTAAACAATAACTTTTCAAATATAAATTTATTTTACCTACGGAATAAATAACGATTCTTAGACTTTGACATTGTTACTAACGAATTATTAAAGGAAGTTTAAAACAGGAAGAAAAGGGAATTTTGCAAAAAATTGTCTATCACATTTCAAAGATAAATCGTATTGGAAACGAAACTATTTTTCCGGATTTAAATCGTGTATATTTGTTTTTTCAAACTAACTGAAGTTTCGGGCCCATTACAGGTCCCATGGTCACGGTTGACCATGTGACCATGGGATACTATGTGTAACAATCGCAAAAACCTAAGAACTCGATATAAATCGTATTCTTAGTACAATAAAACCGCATGTGATCATACGTCAAAAGTGCTTTTTATCACGTGAAAGTCTAATACAAGACAACAAAAACTACACACAAACAAAAATAAACAATGGGAAAAACTTAAGAACTCAATTTCATATTTGGTGATTAAACGAAGTTACCCGTAAGTGAAGTTTGATCATAATTATATAAAGCACTTCATCTTAAGAGATGTATTTTTATTACTCCACGCTCAACGTAGTGTAGTAAGTGGTCACACATAGGCGTTACTACAAGTACCAATCTCCTACTAATCTCCACAGACGAATAGCGAGTATATTCAAAATAAATTCAAATTCAAATTCATTTATTCAAACAGACAACTTAGTCCATATTTGTTAGTAACAATATCTTATGCGCTAAGTTAGTAGAAATCATAAAGAACAAAAATACAATTTAAAAATAATAATAATAAAATTCAAAATTAATAATGTCCAAATTTGTTAGCAACAATGACTGTTCTTAAAAAACTATGTTAGTTGCAAAACATTAAAAATAAAAATTAAAAATTCACAATATCCACATAATAGTAATCAGATTATAATCAAATTCAAACAAACAATCTATGGTACATAATAATTACACTTTTTGTTTAAATGTACCATACAACAGTGGGACACATACAAACAATCAAGCCTGCCAGCTATCATGCTCAAGATGCTGTTACCGCTGGCCCGCACCCGGCGCACCAGGGAGGTGCATCGCTTACGCATAGTAGCGTTAAAGCAATCCACCCTCGCGTCTGCGAACATCCCTGAAGCGCTGCAGCGCCGGGGCAGCGCCAACAGCACCCTGAATGCATTATTGAACTGCACTTTTAGAGCATTGTACTGCCTTTGCGTGTAGTCCGCCCACAGGCTGCTTGTGTAAAAACATGTACAAAAGGCCTTGAACAGCGTCACTTTTACTTCAGCCGAACAGTGAGCAAACCTGCGGGCAATCATATTGGCTCTTACGGACAATGCTCTTCTTTCGCGCTCAATGTCCTCATCATCTTTAAGGTCAGAGGTCACCACGTGCCCCAGGTATTTGAACCGAGTAACAACCTCAAGTGTTGTATTCCTCAACTTGATACTTGGCACATCCGGCTTAGGCTTCCCTCTGACCGTAAAGACCATGCACTGGCTCTTGCATACATTGTATGCGAGTCCATGTCCAACTGCATACCTCTCACAAATGCTGACCAACCTCTCCAGCCCACACACGGAGGCACTCAGCAGCACCATGTCATCTGCATAGCTGATATTATTGACACATATTCCATCAATATGACAGCCGACATGCGTGCTGCTGAGCTCCTCTAACAGCGCGTTTAGGTAGATGTTGAACAGCATAGGTGAGGTCAAACCCCCTTGCCTAACACCACATTGCAAACGGTATGGCTCTGAGCATGCTCCCGCCCATCGCACAACATTGACCTGGTTTTGATACCAGAATTTGAAGATGTTGCTTAATTCTGTAGGGATATTCATATCTTCAAGTTTTCTCCACAGAATATCATAACAAACCAGGTCAAATGCTTTGGAGAGGTCTAGGTAGCATGCATATACTTGTGTATGACGGTCTGAGTAGTACTTCACAGTCTGCTTTAGTGCCAATATCGCACTTTCAGTTGATAAACCCGGCTTGAAACCAAACTGATTGTCATGTAAGCTTATAAGTCTTCCAATGTGGGAATTAAGCAGACCGTTCAGCACCTTTGCAATAATTGTTGCTAAAGAAATAGGCCTATAGTTATCCTTATTACTAATGTCACCTGTTTTGTTCTTCACAATCGGTACCACCACAGTCCTCATCATGTCAGTGGGCAAGTATGAGTGACCAATACAAAATGTATAGAGCATCGCTAAAACTCTAGGTAAGTTAGGTCCGGCGTATTGGAGGTGCTCAATGCTGAGACCGTCGTGGCCAGGAGATTTTCCTCTTAACATTGATTTAACAGCCTCATCAACCATTTTAACTGTTAATCTAGTACTAAGCTCCTGTTCACACGGCCCAACACTGCTCACCTCCGCAGACTGCGATGGCCCCAATGGTGACTTTACAGAGAAATTGCTCATAAACATATCAGCTATGCCTTTGTGAGTGCACAAGCCATCTATACTCACAGGGAGTCCCGGTTTACTGTTAAGTTTATTTGTAGCCTTCCAGAAGCTCTTGAAGTTTCTTTTAGAATGGTGTGCTGCAATAATGTCCATTCTAATTTGCTGTTCATGTTTTTGACACCATTTTAAACGAGACTTAAAAATCCTCCTACTGTTACGCATTTGATCATAAATTTGTCCTGTTAAAGGCTCACCATGCCATACCCATATCTTAAAGTTATTACATGCCTCCCTGTGAGCTTGATGCACATGTAGGTTCCAACCAACTACCGGTTTATGCTTTCTTACCCTTTGTTTACTCATGCTACTGGTGATAGCCGCAGAACATAGAGCACTTGTTATGTCCTGATACATCCTGTCTATAATAATCCTATGGCTCACATCATTACACATATGATCAGCACATTGTCGTAAACCCTCAGGAAAATCAATATCTTTTAGCCTATTGTCACATTCAGCTAAATACACATTTATTTGGTCAGGTTTTCGTTCACCCCATATAACTTTGTTTACGAAATTGTACGTTTCACACATTACTTTTGGTCTAATTATATGTAAATTACACTCGATTACCAATGGGAAATGATCTGACCACATGGCCTCATAATGCACATATACATTTGTAATCGAGTCGACCGCCGATTTAGTGACAATGCAATGATCAAGCCAGCTTTTTGAACCGTACCCTTCTCGTAAATAAGTGTAGGTGCCCGATTGTAAACCTAACCAATCAACGTCAGCGCAAGTCCAGTTCTGTTCACTGCAAAAGCATGAAAGCTCGTCATAAAATAGTTCACCGGGATCAGCATTAAAATCACCCAAAATATACACTGCCTCGCTATTGTTATTATTTACCTCGACACTCACTGCACTCAAGCAATCCGTGAAATCTGTCAAATTGTTCACACTGTTTGTAGGCATGTACACACTGAACACTAGAAATGACCTTTGACCCATGGTAACCTTAATGCCACAGATTCGCGGATTAGAGCACTGCACAAGCGACACATTTCGAAAAACCTTCTTGTTCCACAAAAGTGCAACACCTCCATAGGGTCGACCACACAACATACCCTTTGTTGTGTCAATAGCGGACGTTCCGGTCCACGCAAAATTTTCATCTATGTCACTAAGGTATGCAATGTCATTCGGTAATAACCAGGTTTCCTGAAGAGCAATTAAATCTGCTGTCTTGCATAGTTTTCTTATACACTCCACAGAGGTTTTTACGTACTTACAATTAAAACTCATGAACCTGTATAAACTATCTTCCATTAAATATTAATTGTTATAATTCAAAATACCAAAATTCACCATATCCCGAGAGTGAAATAATAATCCGAGGTTGTCCGACATTTTACAGTCAACCGTTCGCGGTTGAAACTTTCCTCGTAATCCGTGAAAATTGTCTTAAAATTACCTGAGAGTTATAGTGTAATCCGATGACAGAGTTTCGAATTCACATTAATGGGAACAGTTGGGAAAAAGTATATAAGTTGGTAACGAGTTGTGGAATACATTTAAATGGTCTGATAGATTCATCGTTCCATTTTTAAATCGTTTTATTCGTCGCGCTACAAACAACATATACACTCGCGCATGCTCGAGAATGCTCGTGCATTGCGTGGAAGATTTTGACGTGTATCTAGTTTAAATGTTACACAATTGATCATAAAGTTAATTATGCTATGTTACAAAAATTCGCTTCCAATCCGTTCCGCCGCAATACGTAATTACACCCCTACCCTTCCAAACCGGAACACATTAGTGATCACATTACTGCTTGGCGACAGAAATAAGTAAAGTGGCAGTACTTCCTTTTCTCTCTTTCACAAGGAGCTCTACTGCTACTTGTTTAGAAGTTTACAAAGTTGCTTTAAAAGTCGATAATTG
The DNA here is from genome assembly GCF_003589595.1 of Hyposmocoma kahamanoa. Lineage (NCBI taxonomy): Eukaryota > Metazoa > Arthropoda > Insecta > Lepidoptera > Cosmopterigidae > Hyposmocoma > Hyposmocoma kahamanoa. The sequence continues at coordinate 5,407,783 of NW_020653711.1, forward strand.
ATGCGTTTTCAATATTCACGAAACTGTTCACTTAGCTCAGATTTGAACAAGTTATGGTAAACTTTTATGAAACGAATTTCTTCTATTAACACCATTGACTTACAAATAAATGGACGACGGGTCTAATACAAAAACCACGAAAAAAATGTCCCAAGTCAACCTATTTAAACGTAGTGACATGTAAAGGAATATGAAAAAGCTAACACGTTGAATTTAATTTGTAATATCATCGCAGTACTGTCTAATTTTGCTTGCTTCGCTGTCAGTCGAACAAACGAAGACTAAAGCGTGAATGACGCTCTGTATACGATTTTAACGCCCTATAAGTTCGGACTCTTTTTAGCGCGGACCCGACGTCCATATAATTGTAAGTCAATGATTAACACCACGAAATATGTAGGTATATATAACTATATGTATACCAAGACAAATGTAAATAAACCATCACCATATCAAGGTCCAAAAATCTACACACTTCATCGAAACAGATGTGAAATAAAGATATTTTTTTTTTCAATATAACTTAATGTAATACAATACAAGAAAGATAAATGTAAATAAAGCTATTGTAGTATTAAAATAAACATTAAAAGGGAACCTAAATTATACAATCTTCATAGTAAAGCTATACATTTTAATATTATAACCTAATGTGAAATTGCGTTGCCTCAACTAAGTAAATGTGTACCTGTATTTTAGGCATCATTGGGCAAATTTCTTTATATTACAGCCTAAAGACAGATTTTCTTATTTAACAATAAAAGAATTAGTAGTTATAAAGTAATGGTTATATAAAAATAATTATGAAACAACTTCCAGCAAGCCCTCTGTTTCATTGTAAGTTTTACTCTTGAGCCAGAATAGAACGGTCTTTAAATCATACTTTATTAAGAAATAAGACAGTAATTATTGAAAAAATCTTTCATTACGCGGATAGCTAATGAGTAGAGACAGGTTTTTGCCGTATTTTGTATTTCCCGAAGAATATAACTGCCATATTTTAAATTGATGATGAGGTCCCAGGTTCTATTCCCGGCAGGACCAATTTAAGAAATGAACTTTTCTGAATTGGTTCTTATCTGGGTGGAATGGATCCCGTTGCTCTGGTACTCTTAGTACATTTCATAGTTTAGGGCCAGTGCCTCTACCATGAGTTCAGAGTAACAAGTTGTCGCTAGCAACAGCGTCAAATTTTGTATACAAAATGCTGCTTCTTCTCGTGACGCGGTCGGTGACGGTGACTCGGGCGGCGTTCAGTTTGCCATACAAAATTATCTAACATTTTACTAAGTGGCTAACGACAAATGTCTCCATAATTTCATGGTAGAAGATAGATAATTCATGTGGTTTTCTGGCACATTATTTTGAGACCAGAGCATACATAACATGCGTATAAGATTAAAATTTTAAAGACAATAAACAACAAAGAAAGGTTTAACTAATAATATAAAATAACTAACAGGGGAAGAGGTTTTAGTGGGTGTGTCATTGGTGGTCCATATCTATGGCATTCACGAAGACTTCCACTATCCAAAAAAAGTCAGAATTAATAGGTGTTTTCCAGACGAGCGTTTATCATTCTTGTTCACATCTATACTTTATATATCATCGGAGCGATTGAGGACAGTCTCATTATATTATTAAGTTTAGTTTATATTTTTAAGTCCTTTCTTCTATCTTCCCCTCTATTACAATGTTTATAAATCAGTTATTACGTAACAAATGCTCAAAAATTCTATCCTTCTGCTCTCTGTTGATTTTAAAAGATTTTTTATTTATAGATTACGCAATATATTTTGCGGTGACTTCAGTGACGGGACTACTTTTGCGCCTGGTTGAAAGTGTCACACTTACCTATAACAGTTGCAGTGTCAATTAAGAGCTTTAAGTCATAAAAATCTGCGGGGTACCACCATTTACGGGGTGCCCGTTACCTTTAGACATAAAGTTGCTAACTCCCATCTGCCTGTAGTTTCAACAGTGTCCATTCCCTTCAAAACCGGAACGCAGTAATAATGCTCATAATACTACTTGACTTGCAAAAGGAGGTATGGTGGTAAGAGTATGTCCAGGGAAATAATTCCCTGGACGTACACTTTCACAAAGAACTCTACCTCTACTAAGATATACGATTGCTTACAACACATGAACATAATGGTAATGGTGATATTTTGTAACGACATATTATGGTGATATTCAAAACTTTGTGTCACCAAATTCAAAACATAAAATATCAGTTAAGGGATCAAATGATTTTTAAAGATAATTTGAACATCGTTTGATCCTAAACCAATCGTTTACGTTATTTCCCTGAACGACAGTGGGCAGCGAAAAGTTTAATTGACTTTGCCAAATTCAACCTTCGGTGTATACAGGGAAAATCGTTAATTCCGATATCAAACATTGTATTTTTGTAATCAGCACTTTGTTTTGTTGTTTGATGACCGGCGATTTGTTCCGTAATTTAGTACGTGTTGCTAAAAAAAGATAGGGGAATCCGATTGTTTTTTTATCTGTAACTATCTTTTCAATAGACTAAATAACTTTGTAAATTTAAAATTGTTTAACGGTTATAAATCAGTGCTTCTAGTGAAAAATGGAATAAGACGAGTTATGCCCGTTTGTTTTTATTGCACCATTGCCTTCAGCGTGTCCGATTACATAACATACCAAAAGGACGTCTCTCTAGCAGTCTGCTAGCGTCTTATTTTACTGCACTTAGGGTATAACTCACTTTTTCTAAAGGCATCATTTAAATTAACGGGATTTTCTATGAGTCTAAAGGTACAAGTGCTCTCAACTCAAAATATATAAGTTTAACTAATAACTACAGACATATATATCGTGTTCTTAGGTTTTCGCGATTGTTACACATAGGAAATGAAACTATTTTTCCGGATTTAAATTGTGTATATTTGTTTTTTCAAACAACCATACGGGTCCCATGGTCAACCGTGACCATGGGACCTGTAAAGGGTCCGAAACGTTGGTTTGTTTGAAAAAACAAATATACGCGATTTAAATCCGGAAAAATAGTTTCATTTCCTATACAGATATATATTTTACTTGTAGATACTTTTCGTATTGTTCCATAATGACGGGGAAAAAAGTATGACTAAAAGCGACTATTGCCTTATTCCACAGTGTACAGTACATAAAGGTATAAAGAGTATTCGGTTTGTTCCACTGGACACGATTGGTCATACCCACGACTATACCGGGTTGTTATTGGTTAATAGTTCGCAACAGAAATCTTGTCGTTTTATTCCTTTAACGATTTGATATCTTTTATCAATGGTGTTTGTATCATGAGTATTGGTTAAGTCGCAGTTAAGGGAATAAGTCGTTTTATGTCTTAAAGTTTGTTAACATAACTCGTGTTATTACCGTTAAGCACTCATAAACAAGGACGCAACCTTAAAACTGAATGTTTAATCAATACCCATCAAAGGAAAGCTTACATGTAATACCTAAAGCTTGAAATCATAAAAGTACTAATAATACATGCGAACAATCAATAATCAACAAATAAGTATGATTTTTTTGCCTCTCCTGAAAAGTGTCGATTTTGAGTTATTCCCTTTTTTACTGGAGGCACTGAAATTACAATATGGTGCACGATAGGAACCACTTTGCGTCTTCTTCTTATCGTATCGATGGCATACATATAAAATGCTTGTTGTCGTGGTGAAAGATTTGCCTACCAGCGTAAAGTATGCCGACGGGACAGGAACGAATGGTACATCGTGCGAGGAGGCTCCTTATGTACACTCCCTTGCAATGGCCTACTATTTATATTCTCTACTCGTCTGGCGCACTCTGGACATCTATCGGTGAGTATGTTACACATTATGACGACGACGGCTTCACTAAGGTGTTGAGGAAGAGGAAGCCCTCTAGCCGTAACCTGTGTGGCACAGCACCGACAGGATCAGACTTTTTGCTCCATCCGGGCATACCGACGACGCTGCTGTACCTGTCGCGACTACATTACTTCACAAAATCTGAGGAGATAGTGGAGTACATCGTACTAAAAGCCAAATACATCCTGAGCGTGGAGCGGAGGTGGAGTCCCTCCACAACGTAAACCTAGCTGAGCTCACGACAAATTAAGCTCCACTGCACACGCAGTCCGCAGAATACGTGAGCTTACCGATGTTAGTACCGCTAGACTAGGTTACTTTAGTTACTTCCATAGTATAATGTCCTACGGGATTCTAAAAACGGTAGACATACAAACCTTACGTACCGTTTAGGTTCTCGGGTTTTTCTCAGAGAAAAGTTTAAAAATATAAATAATTTCAATAACAAAGAATATATCCATAACATTAACCTTAGAGCTAAGTCCAAACTCGTGGTACCACGATTTCGTTTAATCAAGGTAAACGACTCTTTTATGGGGAACTGCATACGTTTTTACAATAACGTTCCGGAGCATATATTAATATTATCATTTCCTAAGTTTAGAAACTACATTAAAAATATTTTGGTTGAAAAGTCATATTACAAAATTGAAGACTACGTGTTAGATAAAGATGTATAGAAAGACGACAAGACTCTGGATTCCACACAAACTTGATTATTCCATTGCATTTAAGTTTATTTGGAAAGAGCAATCCCTAGAGTTCCTTGCTCGTTCTTTTTAAGGAAGTCAGCGTAGTAAAGGAGCAGTAGCATAAATTTACATTTGAAAATATCACATTTAAGCTAAATGTGACATTTTCAAGCATTGTCTTACAATTATATGGACGTCGGGTCCGCGCTAAAAAGGGTCCGAACTTATAGGGCGTTAAAATCGTATACAGAGCGTCATTCACGCTTTAGTCTTCGTTTGTTCGACTGACAGCGAAGCAAGCAAAATAAGACAGTACTGCGATGACATTACAATTTAAATTCAACGTTTTAGCTTTTTCATGTTCCTTTACATGTCCCTACGTTTAAATAGGTTGACTTGGGACATTTTTTTCGTGGTTTTTGTATTAGATCCGTCGTCCATTTATTTGTAAGTCAATGTTTTCAAGTGTAAATTTATTTTACCTGTGGAATAAATGATTCTTTGCCTTTGACTTTGACATATAGCAGGTGCATCCACTCATTTTTCGGTTCACACAGCTTTGCATGCAACTACATGAACTAAGCTAAGTTAGCTTAGCTGGCATAGTTTTTTTTTATAATACTGACGACTGGCGCACAACTTGTTCGTCCACAAGTCGTGCGCCTGATGGTAAGCTGCACGCCCGTCCATATCAATTGCAGTGTCCTCAGAGCTTTAAATCGCCAAGTTCTGAGGGGCACTGCCACTACGCCTGTCACCCTGAGACATAAGGTGACATGTCCATGTTCACCTCCGGCTTCACTGTGTTAGACAATTAGACCTTAGCACCACTTCGCTGAACATTACGCACGGTTCATGAATAAAACTCAATTTTATACGGGAAAAGTTTCAAACTCCGTTCCAATTCCGAACGAACATGTGTTCAGTGAAATCTGTAATAGGGGAATATGGAACTTTTTTCATCCAAATAACTTTGTACTGAGGTCGTTAGGTTATATCGTAAGCAAAATTCTCCACAAGTTTTACTACCCAGGCATAACTCACTTTCATCCCAAGTATCGTTTAGCCTGTTTTGGCGCACAACCGTCGATATGATTGTTTATTATTCATATTCGTATTTAAGACGAGTCACTGAAGGAGAAGCGGGAAAATCTGTTTTGTTAAATCAAAAATGGTTTAGGTATTTACTATTTGAATAACGGTCTTACAAAAAATATAGGATACACCTAAGGATAATGTCGAAAACATGTGCTTATGTGTTACACGATGTGGGATGTACTTTTAATGTACTTTCTAATCATACAAAATCCTGAAAACAGGCTAAAAAAAATCTCAAACGAAATATTTAACAATAAAATATCTAACTTTGTACATAATTTTTATATAGAAATATTTCTCTTTGAGTACTGCAGAGAACCTGCTAAATTTTTTTCAAAGGTTTTCAATATTAATTATTGAATTCACTTTTATTATTTATTAATTGCCCAGCGGTTTAACAATACGCCGCGGCGCCTGCTGCCCCGTTAGTGGCCATCGGCGCTTGTCGACGTCTATGTCAAATTTTCACCGCATGTTTTTATTTTATTCATTTGAATTTACAGCACGCGGATTGCGGGACACGAAGTGTAATCCCCAGTCTCCTCAAATCAAGGCTTGCTTTGAAACACTCGCCTAAAAATAGAAATTTTTTCCTTAACTACCTTCGCGCTAGCCATTAATTAAGCAAGAACTTTATTGTTCATTTAAAGACAAAAGGAGAGTATTGCATTATTATGGATTTACAAATAATATTATAAAATAAAAAAATGTAACAGATAGGATTACGTATCTGTTACATTTTCACGCCTAAATCACTGAACCAATATTCATGAATTTTGGTATAGAGATATCCAACCCATCTACTACCCACCCATCTATAGGACATAGGCTGCTTTTTGTCACAAAAATAAATCTTAAAAGTGGTGAAATAGGGGATGAAAATTTGTATGGAGAATCCGTAGTTAGAGAGTTTAGTAGCAGTAGAACTCCTTATGAAGGAGTTCGCCCAGGGAAGTACTGCCATCTTACCTATTTCTGCCGCCAAGCAAAATGTGAGCATTATTGCGTTCCGGTTTTGAAGGATAAAGGTACTGGTGAAATTACAGGCACATGGGACTTGTCAACTTAAGTCTCAGGGTGAAAGGCGCAGTAGCAGTGCCGCTAAGACCCTTGCGATTTAAAGCTCCGAGTGGCACTGCAACTGTTGTGGATAGGCGTGTCACCAGGCGGTGGTAAGCGACACGACTTGTTCGTCCCATCACTTGGTATCTCGTAATAATAAAATTTCTTGGACCCATTTAGTGTCAGTAACAGTTACGCTTAAATACAAATCTTAGTAGTGCGTGTACACGAAAACAATAGAGAAGACAAAAACACCACACTACTACTTATTTTTACTTATGTGAATCATAGAACAATGATTCACGTAGGGACATTCGAGCCGCATCTTGAGCAAGAGAGTGAATCTCTTGCTCAAGATGCTGTTGGTGCTGGCCTAAACCCGGCGCGCCAGGTATGTACAACGTTTTCGCGTCGTGGTGTAGAAGTAATCGACACGTGCCTCCGTAAACGCGCTAATGCGCTACAACTACTGAACGCATTATTGTACTGAACACGCAGAGCACTGTATTGTTTCTGACTGAATGTAACCCACAGGCTGCTTGCGTAGAAGAGTGTAATTTTAGAATTATAAAATAATAACGACTAATAACTTCTTTTCAAGCGAATGATTAAGCGATTATTGTATTCACATAGAAGTGTTATTTAGATTTATTTATTTATGGTAGTATTATTTTATCATATGTGGAAGCTTTTAATTGGCATCTTATTAATCATATTTAAATCCATGTTTTACAAGTAGCTTTAAGCTCCCCTAAGAAAATAAAACAAAATTAAAAACGCAACAAAATTATGAAAGTTAGTTTAGTACAGTAGGCTGCTTGAAGTACTTATTCTACGTAGACGAAGTCGCGGACACTAGCTAGTATATAATAAATAAGCAATCATTATCAAAACTAGTTTACAAACAGTACTAAACTTGACATAATTGGTCTATAAATCAGGTATCATGCAGCAAGCAAGTAGCGTCTATTTTGGTATAAACTTGTATCCTAAAATTCTTCGGTCACGTCTCAAGACAATATTGAGTCCATCTTATTGTACAAAGCATTTCTACACTGCTTTGCACAATATGACGTACTAGACCGTTCAAACAGAGTATGCAGTGAGCGGTCATTTGCACGAGTGCACCAGGGAGTCCATCAACAGACGGAGATGGCGAGATATCGTGAGGCGGGACACATTTTTTATTTTATTTACATTTTTTGGAAAACTTACAGCTAGGTAATAACAATACAGTAATAAGTATACGAGTCAGGTGATTGCGAATCAATGTTTACCGCAATAAATAATATAATAAGAATTTTGGAAATTTTTTTGCCATTATTTTTTTGTGACATATAGGAAATATGTCTATGTGTATCACAGATCAGTGCATGTATGCTGAAGGCTAATTAAAAGTATACACAGATAGAAACAAGTGATAGAGACAAGTGATATAAACAAGGTATAAAAGTTGACGACTTTAAAAACATAATAAATATAAATAACAAAATGTGAAACAATTACAATAGCTACATACTTGAAAGTATTTTTTTTACCTGTTTCTGCCGCGATTGCTGCGTTCTTGTTTGGAAAGGTAATGGTGCTGGTGAAATTGTAGGCACATGGGACTTGTCAACTTATGTCTCTGGGAGAAGGGCGCAGTGGCAGTACCTCCAAGATCTTTGCGATTTAAAGCTCATAAATCATAAAAAAATACATTTAAAAAATCATAAACACGCCTCAAATAAACAAACCTTAATACTTGCAATACAATAATACTTGCAAATATTGAAAAGAACCAATAGAACGTAGAAAATTTTTTTCCTCTCGAGGAATGTAACCTTCATCGACAAACTTAGCACTGTCGATAGAACACGTACTTCAGGATATTGGCTTGATGGCAGTGTAACGTTGCTACGGAAATCGCTTTCAGTGACTTTTTGATCTTGTTATAGAATATTATTATCATTTTCCCGCTATTTTTTGGGGAAGATCTGCATAGAAAGTAAAAACAAATCCTAAAAAAAGATTTGAAAAAATAAATTTGAAGGAATCGAATTGGAAGGAGGCACAATAAGTTTATCGGAATCATAATAGTTTAATATCCGTTGTCTTTAACTGGTTCAGCACCTTAGTAAAGCCGTCCTCGTCATAATATGTAACATACTCGCCGATTGATGTCCAGGGTACGCCAGACGATTATCAGTTCTATTAAGATTATATTTATGTGTTCTCGAGCGTAGCAGACCTCGCTGCGCTCGTCATTACACCTAAAAGCACTGGAATTATATTTATAATACATTATACTCAGTGAATGTTATATCTGTAATATTTATATAAAATATACATTATACCGTAGATATATTAGATTTAAAGTTGTTAATTCAATCGTCTATTATACCCAATGACCTTTATATCATGAAAGAATAAATGTATAATGTGTATACAACATAAATTAATTATATCCGTTAAGCTATATATTGACCAAAAATATATCATTTATTGTTATATCTTACGAACCGTACCCGTTAAATAGTCGTGCGATGGCTAACCACTGACAAACCACTACTCTTAACGTTTAGCAGAATTCTAAACGTGCAAAATCCAGCCATTGACATTCTATCGACAGATGATTCAAAATTAGCACACTTGGGCCCCTCTAGAAAGGAAGATCTCTACGAGGCCACACATAACAAAGTCAAAGTGGGAAACATACTATTCAAAGTCAATATAGTCCTAACGTAAAAAAACGACTCGAAAAGAAGAACAGTCCATGACTTGAATCCATAAACAATGACTGGGACATTACTCAAATGTTCGACGTTAGAGGTTGATGCGTATATGAAGAGTCCAGGGAAATAATGAACAAAGCCGCTTAAAACACGTTTTGAGTGAATACCGCCATCCAGTTCGATAAACGCTGAGCATACTTTGCCTAATCAGAAAAAGGCTAATAAGGTTCAATGTCCTTAAAAATTAGCTTTAACTTCGAGTCATATAAGACAAAAGTTAAAAAAATATTTATAAATGTTTCAGTTAAAATGGATAACATAGCGTTACCCTTAAACACTTCATAGTTTTCTCACAGGCGGAGTTACGGCAAAACCGAAAATAAAGATCCACAACAAGCTCATACTATACATATATATCATGTAATTTTTCTTTCAGATTGTTCGATCTTTGACGAAGTCACAAAATATATATAAATAAAATATTGCAATTTATATAAATTAGAATTATTTTTCCACTCAAGATGACTGTAAACAATAGCTTGGATAACAAAAAAATGTTTTTTCAATCGAAAAACTAAACAAAGCAACAACAAAATTGATCGTTTCGTTCGTGATAAAAATGCCTAGTTCATTTAAATTTCCATGAAAAAAAATCTAAATAATTTGCAATTTAAATATTTGACTCGTACTTGTTTCGTCGATTGTACATCCGAATAAGAATACAACGAGAAAAACTTTTGCTACATTTTCGATTTACATAAAGTTTGCTTTGTGTAAGTATTCGCCAAATGTTTCGGGCCAACTTGGTCTGTACTGACAATCGGTGCTTTAGAAACTTGCTATGTTACCTTTTGTGTGTCGGACGCTGGATCTTGTTCTTAAAAAGCATTGTTTTGGTTTAAACTGGGTAAGGAAATGTAGAGTCTTTGCATTTGTGTTACGTCTTATTTTCATTACTTTAAGATGTTTCCCAGGTATTTCCATTTGCGGACATATTTGTTTTGATTCAATGAGTATATGTCCAAGATCCCATTTAAATATTACGATACAATCATCATGATATTTTAAATAGTTTATAGTAACTTTCAAATATTTCTGTAAAATTTAGACTTGTGATTCAACGAACACAGGAATTATTAACTTAAGACTTAAATTCAATACTGTGCCACCTACGTTAAGGAATGTCACCGGAGGAGAAGCTGGTAAAACTGTATTGCTATATTAAATATGGTTTAAGTATTTACTATTAAATAAGAGTTTTACAAAATACACCTAAGGATATTGTCTAAAGAACGTGCTAATTTGTTGTATGATAGGATGTACTTTACTCGATCATATAAAATCCTGAAAACAGGCTAAAATAGAAATGTATAAACTATTGTTTAAAAACAAAATATCTAAGTTTGCACATAATTTTTTTATCGAGATATATCTCTTTAAGTACTACAGAGAACCTGCTGAACTCTGGTTTTCAATTGAAGCCCTATAGTTATTAAATTCACATTTATCCAAAAATTTGAAAATTGCCTTGAAAAAGGGTTTAATGACACACCGGTATACCCGCTGGGTCGTGAGTCACCTTCGGGCGTTTGTCGACGATGGATCTATGTCAAATTTTCTCCGCCATTTCTTTTTTGTATATAGTAATTGTCCGCAAGCGGATTGCGGGACGTGAGGGTCGTTTGAGATACCTCGTCTTGACAACTTGAGTTAAAATCGTCCTTTTATATAATCATTTTATAAAATCGTCCATTAAGTCACGCCAGGTCGAATTGCCATTGAGTCACGCTAGGTTGAATTGGCACGAACCGTTCAGTGAACAGTACCGTAGAACAGGTTAGCAAAAAGAAGTGAAACTGTATGGATTTATAGACGGTCCTCTTGTAGAAAACTCTTTTTTCATCACGATGTTTTACTCTACCGTTTGCGAGAGGCGTTGCTACTAACATTCTCAAATGTATTAAACTTAGAAACTTAAATCATAGAAGACCGTCTGGGATTGGATTCGAACCATTATCCGGCAAATTTTTAGCAAATACTGGGTTTGTGACCCTTTTGATACCGCGACTGGCACCATACAAAGTATATTTATGCTTAGTGCCCACTTAGACAAGTAGGCACTAAGCATAAAGTTTGAGTTTTGATTTTATTTTTCTGTTTTATTTGTGATTTTGTTTTGCAATTATTTATTTATTTTTTATTTTTCTTGTTTATCAAGCATTGGCTAAAGAGCCATCAGCTTAAAATTGTAACAAGTATTTTAGAAACTCACAACGTAATGTACAGATGTAGACGGCAGCACATAAGCTACACATTTAGGGAACTTCTTCCATTGCATTGGAGGCTAATTTGAACATAAGTGTACAGCGGAATGTGCTGTTGGTTGTACTCAAACTAAAAAATAATTCGTGTGAAAACTCTAACTACAAAAAAAATGCTGTTCTTGTTATTCTTAGTTTCGTTTTTTCTTCGCTGGTATCATTTTGTAGTAAACAAATAAACATATTTTCTTTCTTTCTAATCGAAAAGAAACCGTACCCTCATTGAAGGATAATTAGCAGGAAATGTCAAAACGTGAAATGTCAAGTTGGACAGAATATCAATACCACTGGACTTTTTCCATCCGTTGTTCGCTTGTTGACCAAAAAATGCCGTTAAATTTATCATTCTCTTCGTAATAATGCAAAATATTTTTCTAAAGCAGCCTTCACATTGTTGGTATATCCCAAAATTGACAACTAGGTCAATGACCCAGCCCATTATGAGGGGTGACTCACGGAATGACGGAAGAATCAACCGTAAAATCAATACTTAAATGCCTAAATGCGTTTGTTTGTGTTTCGCGAACTTTCTTTGGCTTTGTTTACATTTTTTGTGCGTAGAAATATTTTTTCGGTAAATTATAAAAAAATGAGAAAAAAGATACGTTTGTTTATTGGGTTTGATACGGAAAAGAAATGTCTACTTACATTACTAAATTTGTCAGTTACAGTGTGGATTAATTTTACGAGAATTTTGTTTTCTATTTCGGTAAGCCTGAAATTTTAACAACACCCCAAGACTTAATTTAATATGACATACCCGTAACAAATAAGAAAATATCTTGAATTACTTCTATTAACCCTCCATTTTTGTTTAGTTTTTTTTTTGTGGTATCAGGCGATGGGACGAGTAAGTTGTGGTGGTAAGCGACACGCCTATCCATAACAATTGCAGTCCTGAAGGTTTAAATCGCAAAATTCTAAGGCAGTGCCACTGTGGCCATCACTCTGAGATATAAGTTGACAAGTCCCATAAGCCTGTAATTTCAGCAGCACCATTCAAAACCTAAAAACTCACATTACTGCAGCAGTACTGTGGCGGAAATAAATAAGGTGACAGTACTTCCCTGGACGAACTTTGTACAAGGAGCTCTAGTGCTATAAAAACTATTTAAGTTATTGTTCTTAGTCAATACTAATAAATATTAAATTAAGAATCGATGCTACCTCAGCTCGAATTTAATTTTTTCCCGTACTAATAGGATTCATTTTCCTTGAGTTTAGACTTATTTTTTTACAAACGAAATTAAAGTGTATGTCATATAGTATACTTGTTAACTAAGTAGAATACTACTTAGTTCAGTGATACAAAAAATCATTAAAAAATGTAAAGTAACTATTAAATTTCGAGGTAAGTTTGTGTTTTTTTTTCTATCGTGAAAATTTTTAGGAATTGTGTTTTCGTACCGAATATACTCAATTTTACTATACATTTTTTCCGAAAATTCGACACTTTCACTGTTGTGCGGAATCAACCAAAGCAAATTTGAGGTATAGACACATAATAATAAAACAAAAAACTGACGAAACCTTCTACAACAAATACCTTGAACACTACAACGCAGTAAAACAACTATAGAATAAAAAGATACATCTCTCTGACCCATAAACGTGCTGTATAATATGGAAGTGACCATAAAAGAATATGGTCCTACGAGAATATTATGTTGTATGTGGCCATCAGTATGGATAGTATGCGATTTATGGATAACATTGGACTTGTAAGAAGACCGTATAAATTCAATGGCAGGGGATTTATGTGGTACATTTCCTGAATATAATGGTTTTGATGCATAAAAGCTTTCATAGAATCAAATAGATCCTCTATTTATAAAACGTCTTATTATCGGATAACGGTTTCCTTTAGAGTGTGTGTAAAGGTCACAACCTAACCAGCTTGCCCAATATGGGTGGAATTGACACAGTATTTTATATACGTTATTGCATATATTTAAAAAGCTTAAAAAGGGCAAATATTTTATTCCTTTACATTATATTTATAGCTAATCAAAATGCGACCTTCAAGAAGTTGGAAATGTATAAAACATTTCATTACGAAAGAAACTTCCCAAAGAACTTTTATCATTACTTCGAAATTCATCTCTATGACAATGTAATAAGAGTCATTCAAAATAAGTTTCTTATTGTCATTACTCTGAGACTTTGAGTCGTGTGAATGTAAGCCTTTGTGAAAATAATAGGAATAAATGACGTCATATCGCCAACTTAGAGATCTATGGTGATCAAAGTGATCACCCTGCATTACATTGAATACGCAAATCTTAGGAAATGAAACTATTTGTATGTTTGTTTTTTCAAACAAAACTATTTTTTTTTTTTTGAACAAACGAATATACGCGGTCGGTTGCTGTAGTGGTCTCGTTCCAATTAAAAGAAAATATTATACCTCTAAGCGTGGCAAACTAGGGGATGAATCCGGTTTCGCGCCCGAAAGTGCGTAACCGATTTCGATAAAACTTGGCTATAGATATAATTCCACGAAATTATTTTGATGTCTTTGAATTTTAAATTTTACATAAAAAGTTATAATTATATTATGATACCAAGAGACGGGACGAACAAGTCGTACACCTGGTGGTAAGCGACACGCCTGTCCATAACAGTACCAGTGCCACTCAGGGCTTTAAATCACAAAGATCTGTGGAGCACTGCCACTGCGTCCGTCATCCTTACTCTTCAAAACGGGAACGCAATAATGCTCATACTACTTACTGCTTGGGGACTTGGCGGCAGAAATAGGTAATGCTGGCAGTACTTTCCAGGATGAATTCTTTCATAAGGAGAACTTTATAGTCTGTTCTCTAGGTCAATCAATTTCGTCAGTCAATTTCTTTATATTTACTTGTATGTTATAATAAAAATTGTGATACGATCATTATTATTACTGAATAATATCTTAGAAAGTGACATCAAAGGCACTATTATACTATCTGTGTCGAGGTCACTTCATCTCCTTCATTTCTAACTCAGAAGGATTTAGTAGCTTTCTCGCTATTGGACATCCTTAAAGACTCAATAGAATGTTTTTCGTGATATCATTGAACGTTGTAATGAACAACGAAGTCAGTTCATTTTAACGTAATCTTATGTCAAAATGAGTCGAGAAAATTACATTTGTTTGCCAGAAGCCGGAATAGATTCATAGAGCAGTTTTAACCCGTTCACGTGCAGCAACAACGACGTACTAAAATTAAATTTAAAATTATTTAAAAAAATTACAATATCGGATAGAACGGAGTACCCCGTTTCGCTACATAACGTCTCGAAAAACCAACTACAGACTTTACAGTGCGATTTCCAAGAGCTTTCTGTGCTGTTGTCGCCTACCGCTTCACACAGAAAAGTGCCAACAACGTACTGACAAAATTAGAAAGAAAGAAAAATACATTTATTCGGCTACCAGGTACAAATAAAATATACAAAGAACCTAAATTCAAATTTAAAAAAAATACAAAAAACACGACAATAGCCGAAAAGGCTAGGCAGGTCAGCTTAATGCTGGGCAGAGCCTCAGCGCTGATTTTCAGCTGGAGCCTGAGGTGAATACAATGATTTACATTGAACATAGTTATATAAAACACAAGTACGGTCCCGTAAGGAGTATTGCTCGCATCTCTGGGCAAGAGCTCCCAAATACCAGCATGACCCACTTGACTCCATCCAACGTAGGGCTGTTCGTATTGTCTATGATTCTAATATGGATATGGAGCCCCTTAGCCTGCGGAAAGACGTTTGGATCACTATGTGTTTTCTATCGTCTTTATTCTGGGGAGTGCTCTGAGGAATTTTAGGCACTTGTGGCACCGTCTCGTTTCTAGCATCGCACTTCCCGCCATAGAAGAAGAGTCCATCCTCACAACTTAGATGCCTGGCATTGTAAAATCCACGCGGGCACATCGTTCGTTCCTTCCTCGAACCTGCAAGATATGGCATTCCATTTCTTGCAGGAGGAAGATCATTATCTTCCTCCATAAGTATTTGTTTTGCGCTATGACATGGAGTTCTTCAAAAAGCGTGATCACAGGGCTCTCTTCGTTCGATAAAACAAAATCACAAAGTTCCCCAAAATTTTATTTTTTTTACTACGTTCATCTACAGAAAAATACATTTTATCCGATTGTTATTAAAGACAATTTAATGAAATTTTCTCTCCCGTATTCCGTAATAAATACAGTTAGGGAAAAATGTTAAATATATTTAATAATAAAAGATAGTACATATATTTTATTTCCAAAAAGCATATGTTTCAATATCGTACAATGAATTTCTCCTCGTCTACTTCACACACTGCAAAGCCTGCGCATTCGCGATACCATTTCGCCTTAGGCGCCGCGCAAACGTGTGTCCTGTGTTGGATACAAGCAACCGGTAACTATAATTTCATACAAATTACGGTTGCGGCAACGGGCGACAGTGTCTGACTACCGCAATCGGCGATTATGTCGATTTCATCTCAATTTCATGAAAATAGAATATTCACTTTTAGTTGCCGGTTGCTTGTATCCAACATAAGACATAAGTTTGCGTGGCACTTTAAGGTTAAGTAGTGACACTGTAAAAATAAAATTGGAATCATCGAATAGTTTTTGTCTCATGTAAAATAGACGAAAGCTTCGTCTAGTAAATACCGTTTCCCTCTAGCATTGAACAGCCCTAAATTAACAGCTTACGGGAAACTGACGTAGGGAGGGTATTCTGTTGCTTTAGCGTACGCATCATGAATGACTTGTTTTATAATTACCACAATATATTTCATATATTTTTTAACAGAGACTGTATGGGGAAATCCGAAACATTAGGAGACACTACTATTATTATAACAACTTTAGCATAGCAATTCTTTTCGTGACTTTTATAAAATGTTATTCATTCTGTATGAAAAAACTTTTAACACCTCGAGTTCAGTTTCGCGTGTGGATACAGTGAGTGTGGTTTGTGTGAAAAAAGTGAGTGACAATGGTAACGCCACAACAAATCGCGATGAAGGTAGTCGTCGACAGCGCAAGAGGGTAGACAGATATGTCTGCTCATAAAGCTGTCATCTGCCGCCGTCCAGTCAACCCGTGACCATGGAGCGTGCAACCGTTCCGAAATATCGGGAAAATAAAAAGAAGTCATACCGTGGTAAGAAACCCGATACTAGTGATAATCATTTAGTGAATAACCACGAAAGTCTTAAAATCTATATAAAAAACTTTTAATTAAAAACCAACTTCTGCTGTCCCGATTTTTTGTCTAATACAATTTTTTTTTCTTCCAATATAATAAAATGATCCTTACATGAAATCAGCAGTAAAAAAGATGTCGGTTTTATTCATTTTGCATGAAAAAAATTTTATTCAATTTGACCAACATCTCATATCCCGATTTATTCTCCCAATATAATGAAATTATCCTTACACGAAACTGAGTCGATCAGACCTAGAAAAACGTCATTTTTATTCATTTTTATTGAGAACTCACGCTTGACCAAAACATTTACTACGCCTAAATTGTTATCACAAAAACAGTTTCCCTATATTTTCCCATAGTTTCGGATTTCCCTATACTGTCCCTACTAAAAAAACACACTGTATACCATTTCCAATATCTCTTTCTCTCTTTTATTTTAAAGGAAGATTTAAAAGCTAAGCTTTTATCTGTGCAGATAACGCCATTCAAACTCACTGTTCGCTTGATTTGATCAAAGTAACTTACTCTCGGTCCCCAGGCACGCTTGCCTTCCAATTTTCCTTCAATCAGATTTTTAATAACGTCTTAACATCGTATAATATGGCAGATCATACATCCTCATATGACATCTACAAATTCATAAAATAATCAAATCAAATAATCTGCTTTAAATTTAAATAAGTAATTCCACTTATCGGAAGTGCGTTAGGAGCTTGAGTTTCCTCCTAAAATCATGCTCATTTAGATAAATTTTTAATTACATATCTCCTAAATAAAATCTTCAGACATGAACCATTCTTTGTCAAAATTAGAATTAAAGACGTTCGTTTTCAAAGAAGCTTTATTCCTTGTACTTATCAGTCTCAACGGAAAGCCACTCTCCCATAAACCGCCTGAATTTAAGTCTCAAATACGGGAAGAGTAATTGAATAATTTCGCTAACGAAATGAAACTGTTAAAGGTAGAATGCTCTGACGAGTTCACGCCGGTAGATGCATAAAGAATTTTATACCTTGGACACATTGAGTTAAAAAAAATTCTTTACTGGACGAGATACACAATCGTAACCATTTTATTTAAGAGCCAGGCTCTTGTGGGCGTAGCCTCCCTTGCTCCTCACGGTTCAAAACCAGCTCCTTGTAGTAGCAGTAGAGCTCCGAAAGAGTTCGTCCAGGGAAGTACTGTCATCTTATCTATTTCTGCCGCCAAGCAGTAATGTCAGCATTACTGTGTTCCAATTTGGAAGGATAAGGGTGCTGGTGAAATTATAGGCACATAGATCGTCAACTTATGTCTCAGGGAGACGGGCGCAGTGGCGCAGTTGCTCGCCGACGCCGCCGCCTGCACGATCGGTACTAAGCCATGGGGGTGCCAGAGCTTTGGCGCGCAGTTTCAGTCGAGTCACCGCCTTGAAATCTCATGATTGAGAGCCACGGCTAGTTCGCAACATATAGAGCAAAGATTCGTCTTAAATACGTGAGTTTTCTGTTAGTTGTTATGTCTGAGTGTCACGGTGATTTTCTATTCAAAATTAAATGCAATTAACGAATATTTATTTACTATGTTCATATTATCATGGGAAAGCAAATTACGTTAATCGATAATTCAATGAATAATGTCATTAAATTGATATAAACTATTTCAAGAACCATCCAACAAAACGTAACTAAGTCTATTTCAGGTAATTCTTGGTAATACCACATCTAGTTGTAATTTCAATATCTGTAAAGCACCGAGATATGTGAATTGATATGTGGAGCCATTGCTCCTGTATTAGAAGAAACTCGTACACTCGTATTGATGTAATGAACTGTTTTTGTCTCGCTTTTATAAGCAGTTTTAAACCTTTTTTTATATGATATCAAGTGACGGGACGAACAAGTCGTACGATAAGCGACTTATAGTCCATAGTCGTTACAGTGCCACTCAAGCTCCACATCGCAAAATTCTGAGGGACTCAGCCAATGCGCCTGTCACCCTATTGACAAATCTCATGTGCCTGTAATTTCACCAGAACCCTTGCCATTCAAAATCTTAATAGCAGTAATTACTCCCTGTGATAGAGTTCGTCCAGGGAAGTACTGTCACCTTACCTGTTCCTGCAAGAGTAATTGGTGCTGGTAAAGTTAAAGGTACATGGGACTTGTCAACTTATGTCTCAAGGTGACGGGCGCAGTGGCAGTGCCCCCGAGATCTTTGCAGTTTAACGCTCTGAATGGCACTGGAACCGTTTTGGACAGGCATGTTACTTAACACCAGGCGCACGACTTGTTCGTCCTGTTATTTGATATTACAAAAAAAAAATGTGAACGCAGTAATATGTTCACATTATGCTTGGCGGCAGAAATAAATAAGGTGGCAGTACGTAACTAGACGAACTCTGTCACAAAGAGTTCTACTGCTAACAAGATATTTTGTCGATGGACAAATAATATAATATAATACAAGTTACTTTTATTTTAGTAAATTATGTTAAATTAAAATTGCTTATTAATCTTGTAAAAAGGCTAGATTGTAATTAGTTACAAGGCTATAACAAATAAATTGTTATAAAGCACAACAAAACCTTGTAACTAATGTATTACAATCTAACTGTTTTTACAAGAGAGTGTTGAAGAAATTAAAAAATCAATTTGGTTGAATTATTTAAGGCATGCTTCCAAATTCTTCTGTCATAAATTTTTTGACAAAATTTATTGAACAACGGTACATATCGTAGATTTAAATTCAACTTCATGATACTAAGATTAAGACGTTGCAATGTGACGTCGTACACGCTCTTGACTGTGCGTAGAATTGTTTGTGCTAAAAATAAATACATTTTACTTTGTTATGAGTACCTCACAGTTTCATTTTACTTTGAAGAACAAGTCTGTTAATTAAATTTTAATACTTGTACCTCGTAATTAGAGTAACTGTTGACACTTCTGGATTTTACAAATTGCAAGCGAAAATTTAATTAAATAAATCTGGTCTGTTTACTATCCTAAATCAATGTACTTTTAAATATTAAAGTCTTTTTGTGTATCCTCGGCGTGCGCGTTTTACTCGCACTTGGACGGTTATCATTTCATTCGTGTAAAAAACAAATTTCAGATCGGTCACATTTCACGCAGCGTAATAAATAACAAACCTAATTATTTATGTTACGACGTACATATAGATCAAGTGGCTAACACGAAATCACTTATGGGTCTTTAACCGTCTTAAAAAAAGGAGGAGGTTCTCAATTCGACGGTATTTTTATATGTATTTTTTATATTATCAAGTGACAGGACGAACAAGCCGTGCGCCTGGTGGTAAGCTAGACGCCTAACAGTTGCAGCGCCACTCGGAACTTTAAATTGCAAAGATATGAGGGACATTGCCACTGGGGCCGTCACCCTGAGATATAAGTTGACAAGTCCCGAGTGCCTGTAATTTCATCTAGCACCCTAACCACTTATACTTCCACAAATAACACAACTCGACGTAAAATGTTGTAAAAAGCAAAGACGTATTACGTAGACGTACAGCTATGACGGATTGTAAAAAAAAATGCAAAATTTTTATGCAGAAAATAAATAAAATCATTTATAAAAAATTCTTAATAATAAGTATCTATAAAAGTATCTTAATAGTAAGTAGTATGTGGCTAAATTGCAATTAAATTTGTGTTTAGATAATATTTAAGCGAATGTTTTAATTTTGTACATAAGTAACCTCGTTATCGAACCTGAGATATGTTAGGAAGCATGTCGTGTTACTAATAAAAAAACTTCTAACCGACCATGGCTATAACGGGAAAAAATGCCCGTGGATTTTATTTAGGGCATTATGTCAAGTTAGCCATCATGCAATCATATTATTTACGAGCAAGTGTGATGAAAAATGTGTTCTACATACTCTAGTACTAGGAACAGTAATCATCACTTTCCATCATCTTGTATCTACGAGATTTGACTTTGACAATGTCCAAATCCATCTCGCTTCGGGAAGTCTCAAGCTTTTGTAACCACTACTTGAGTACTATTCGTTAGTCGTAATTATTAATACAAAGATCGAACACTCAGAAAAAATTCCTTCGATCCGGTCGGATTCGAACCGACGTCTTCTTGCATACCGTGCCAGACGCTATACCAACTAAGCCACGGAACGAACCAGCGGACCTCACGAACTTTTCTATGTGCTTGCGTCTTGAATCTTTCATAGATTTCTTATAGATGGCGCTACGACTAAAAAGTCGTTGAAAAACCAAATACAAAGACACGACGCAAGCACATAAAAAATTCGTGAAGTCCGTTGGTTCGTTCCGTGGCTTAGTTGGTACAGCGTCTGGCACGGTATGCAAGAAAACGTCGGTTCAAATCCGGCCGGATCGAAGGAATTTTTTCTGAGTGTTCGATCCTTGCATTAATAATTATAACAAACTAGTGGAGTAATTTCACAAAAAATAATTGAATATTAATTCAATAAAAATTTAATTATTTCGTTAGTCGATTTACTCAATTTGTCATCACGTTATCCCTATATCCCAGCCCAGCTCCATTATAACTGGATAAAAATTGTAGTAACTACAAAGCACTGAATTCATCTTGCATTTCCGTGTATCTCCAACGAAGTTGTCGTGCATTTCCGTTTACCTTCAAAGTTACTCTTTTATTTTTGGCAGTGATTATGGTGCTATTCTCCCATTTCTTTAGTTTTGCATTAGTCTTATTATATTATTTCTGTAGTAGTAAAATTCTTTGTGAAAGAGTTCGTCCAATGAATTACTGCCACCTTATCTATTTCTGCCGCCAAACAGTAATATGAGCATGAGTAATGTTGTTACGGACACCGAGCCACATACGCCGCGCCCCGCGCCCCAACCGAGACCGCGTCGCCGTTCCCCGCACCCTGCGCACCGCGCCGACCGCCTCCTCACCGACATCTCTACTAGATGAGAGAGTTAATTTAATACCTAAGTAGGAACATTTTGAGCAATAAAGGTGGTGATAGTGGTTAGTAGTCAGTGTTTCATTTACGATCCTGATCCCGAGAAGAGCAAGAACCCCATCGATCCAGATCAAGAACCTGAACAAATACAGTCCACCGAACGTTAACGATCCTACGAGAGCTAGGACACCAACAAATGTGTCCCGGTTTTGCAGGGAACTGGTGAAATTACAGGCACATGAGACTTGTTAACTCATATCTGAGGCAAAGAGGACAGTTGACTGCAACTGTTATGGACAGGCATGTCGCTTATCACCAGACCCACGACTTGTTTGTCCCGTCACTTGATATCATAAAATAAATGTATATTTTAAATGCTGCCACAATACCTATTTTTGTCGCTTAGCAGTAACGTGAGCAACGCAAAGAAACTGACAAGTCCCTAAAAATCAATAGACTTATCACTGCGTTTCCATGTATTTTCTACGAACTTGTCGTATCTTTCCGTTTATATTCAATGTTACTCTTTTATTTTTGACGACCTTCCTGACCCAGCGGTTAGCACTTTGAGCGTTAGACGAGGTCCCAGGACGGTCAATTTAGAAAACTAACTTTTCTAAATAGGTTCTTGTGGGAGTTTTAGTGCCCCGGGAGATAATTTCATTAGTCTGGTACAGTCAAGAGCACATCAGGCAAGACACTTTTATTCAAGTAACATCCGTAATACCACAGAACAAGGTTAACTTTGATACGCTCCAACTGTCCAGCTTGAAGTGCTATTTACTATACTTATAGTAAAGGGTATCCTCTATTACAAGACCAGATAATTGGTGTGATTGTCCGGCACAATCATTGTTATTATTTGCCTCCAGGGATACGTTGGGCCAAAATGGTCCGGCTCTTTATTATTTTATTATAAGGTTTATTCAATTACTGCTATTCAGAAGGTCCGAAGCCTACGCGTGGTAGCCAAGCGTGACGAGTTGTTATTAATTCAAGATTAATATATAATTCAAAGTTTTTAACACAACGTTTACTTAAATCAGCCATTGTTAAGTCATAATATAACAAGTACGGTAACTACAACAAACAAACAAACGTAATACCGCGGCTTTTTTGTGTGCGCGCCGTGTACGGACGCACACATTCGTTATTAGTCTCGCAATACACTCGCGTTGCATAGCGCTGGTACAACGTGCCTTTCAATATAATGCGAATGTGTGCGTCCGCATACTGCGCATGGCGAGCGAGCAACGAGAAAGCAAAGAGGGAAAGTGTGCTAAGGTGTAACCAGTCTCTCAGATTTTTGAGCTATGACTACGCTTTCCTTGGATTTTCCCCTGTGTTATTAGTTGAAGATAGCCGGGTATCTGTTGCACCTCATTTCGTGGCCACAATACTACTTCCTTTTCTTTACAGTTCTGAGATTTTCCCATTTGACGAAGAACCTCAACATAGGTGACCTTTTGTACGATATGCTAAGCATACGCCTGTACAGCCACATTTCAAAGGGCTCCAGTTTTGAGCATAATGTCAAAGTCCAACACTCCATACCAAACAGCAAAATACTGAAGATATAACAGCGGACCAAACCTTCTTCTTGTCTTATTATACTATGATCTAAGTTGTCTTCTTTGAGCGGTTATAACAGAGACCACAACGCTTGCTAAATGTATCCTACGCCTGTTGTAATTTATCACATGTACCATTTTTTTTTAAGACTCAGTCGACGACGAAACAGAAACGACTGAAAATCAGCGTCTGTCTCGCGTGTCTTTCTAGACATTTGCTGAGTCGTGTCCTTGTCTCGTTTACGCCACTATAAATAATAATAAATATATAGACAACATCAACTAAGTAAGTAACTAAATAACTTGCTTTACGGAAGTTGGAAATAAGACCCGAGACAGCACGAAAAAGTTTGTTTTTTTTCTACATTGACCTAGCCAAGCTTGAAAGCCGGTGTGCAAGCCACTCGACCACGGAGACGGAGGTCGTCTCTAAGCATACTTGCTGACGAATATAACAAAATACTACATTGAAGTATGCAGTGATTCAATTATTTGAATAAACCTTTTTCTTTCTTTCTTTCTATGACTACTTAAAGGAACACAAATTAAAGCTATGTAAGCGATGATTACAAAATCCTTGACTTTTCAGCTTCGGACGAACGTGGTGTATGCAAATCCTTTTATGTACTTTATTGTAAAACCACAACACTTTTAAGCGGTTTACACAATATACCAGTGTATCATTAATTTCGTTCTGTCACATTTCTTTTTGTCTTGGGAAATTCTACTGCTGGCTTGGAAATGTAAGGTCCTCTCGTGGAAAAGGCTTACATATATTATTCAATATTGATGCGTTCTGTACCTGTTTAAATACATTGGTGGCCTTATGTTTCTTTCGCATGGGTCTATTTCTCTTTTTCAGAAAAGTCAGTCTTAGATTATAGTTATACTGCTGTAATGACCAATCATTATATATATAACCCCCGAAGGACGACGATTATAACAACTAGCTTGTACCCGTGACCTGGTACGCGTTCAAGATAAATATGCTACAAAAATTTAGGTAATTAATTATTTTATGTCGTTACTTAGGACCTAGTTACTTATTGTAAAATTGTTGAAAATTTTTGAAAATTGTTCTAAATATATGATAATATTTTCGGCTAATAGACAACATTTCGAACTGCCTATTTAAAACAGTACTAAATATATAATATTTAAATAAAGATATTTAATAACTCGTATCACAAACTTTTAATAGATGTAGAGCTCCTTGTGAAAGAGTTCGTCCAGGGAAGTACTGCCACCTTATCTATTTCTACCGGTAAGCAGTAATGTGAGCAATACCATGTTCCAGTTTTGAAGGGTAAGGATGCTGGTGAAATCACAAGCACATGAGACTTGTCAACTTATGTTTCAGAGTGACGAGCGCAGTGGCAGTGCTCCTCAGATCTTTGTGATACAAAGCACTGAGTGGCACTGCTACTGTTATGGACAGGCGTGTCGCTTATCACCAGGTGCACGACTTGTTCGTCCCGTTACTTAGTATTAAAAAAACTTAAAATCCAGTCTTTAAAAAGATGACAGGTAATAACATGCGACCAAATTAAAGAACGCATCTGTAATACGACCTATGAAACTTACTACTAAATTTGTATTTGACCGGTTAACCGAGTGACATCTGAGTTTGTTTATTTGTAGTTCATTACCTAAATCTTTGTACGGGATCAAGAGCACGTGAAGTTTGACACTTAAGACTTAAATCCAACTCTATGCCGCTTACGATAAAAAAAGGTTTTTATTTTTATGTGCTCTCGACTGTACCATAGTACATTTCTGCTATGTATAAAGTTCATATATTGACGTCATGTTTCATGAAAATAGTAAATATAATATTTGTTTTAATGAATATCATGATGTTTTATTACCATGGTATTCATTTTTTGTTTAAGCACGTCACTAGTTTAGTATTCTTATTGACACAAACATCAAACGATCGAATAAAAGACAGAATCAAAATAACCTCGGTCTGGCAAACAGTTGCTGTTTCGAATCCAGCCGGATCGAAGGAATTATTCTTCGTGCTTCTTCAGTTTTTTCTATCAATAATAACGGTAAATACAGTTTTATAAAAAATACTGAAAATATTTTTATTCCATTAAACGTTACTTCAAATACAAACCCACGTTCGAATTGTCCATTTAATCGATTAGTCAAACACGGTTGACATGTTCTGAAACCGATGTACATGCTTTCAAGATAAACATCATCATGTCATTGACTTTGATACCACCCATTTACATTTCCCACCCTTCGGTAGAAGCAGAGCTCCTTGTGAAAGAGTTCGTCGGGGATGCCGCTGTGTCATATTGAATTGTTAAAAATGTATGCATTATTATAAATGTATATTAGTAAAATAGACCTGTGAAAGAGTTCGTCCAGGGAAGTACTGTCACCTTCCTATTTCTGCCGCCAAGCAATAATGTGAGTATTACCGTGTTTCGGTTTTGAAGGGTAACGATGTTGGTGAAATTACAGGCACATGAGACTTGTCAACTTATGTCTCAGGGTGACGGGCCCGGTGGCAGAACCGCTCTGATCTTTGCGATTTAAAGCTGTGAGTGGCACTGCAACTGTTATGGACAGGCGTATAGCTTACCACCAAGCGCACGACTTGTTCGTCCTGTCACTTGTTAAAAACCCTCATACCCACAAAACGCTTCGCATCAATTTTCCTGGTGCGGACGGTAAATAAATAGAATTTACTGACAAAATCTGTGTTTCCTGAAAGCTACAATTTGTTACATTTTTTAATGCTACATTTACTAGACAAACGTGTCACCCTTGCTTAACATCAAGAAGATTGTAACTGCTTAGGTCGTTTATTTTTTTTATAACAGTTCTGTCCTACAGCTGGGCAAAGGCCTACCTATCCGTCTTTTTCAATTATTCCCGGCCTTGGACAACATCTGACCAGTTCTTTAAAAAGGACTCTAAGTTATCCCGCCAATAGCGATGTGGTCTACCGCATCTCCTCTTCAAATGACTTCCACTCGGTGGTTATCTTGGTCCAAAACTCGCTCGATATGCGGCAGACGCCTTCCGAGCTACACCGACCGAATTGGGTTTGTGAGCGCAGCTTGGTGTTCCTGACACGATTCATTAGTTTTACACCTAGTATGATGCGTTCCATAGCTCGCTGGCAAACCACGAGTTTGAACTTCTGGGTTTCTGTCAAAGACCACGTCAGGATACCATAGGAAAGAGCTGGAAGTATGCACTTATCCATGATGGTAGGTCACACCCTTCGTTAGGTGTTTCATGAACCAATAGCTCCTTCAGGTGTTTTCAGCCCGACTTTCGACGTCTTCCTTTTGTCGCGCCTAAAAGGAAATTATTGGCCCAAATAAAGTTATTTCAAATTTACTCATTATTCGGGCAACCGCTTTCCGGTTTCAGTAATTTTAAAATTGACATGTACTTCTGATTTTCAATAACTTTGAAACATGTTTATGAAAAAAAAGGTATGCTAGTATTTTAATTTTACGCTATAGATGTTCCTGTTTAAGTGAATTCCTTAGTTTATTAATGAATAAAAATGTCAATGTCCTATCTGTTATAATGATAACAGATAGGACATTTTGTGATAACTTTGTGTTTCACTTAGCCGGTATTGTCCCATTTACAACATTGTATGTTTGGATTCAGTAAAATAAAATTCACAATATTGTTTCTCTTTCTATAGTTTTTACCATTGCGTATTTGAAAAAAAAAACACTTTATAAAATCATAATTAAGTAATGTTACTATCATTATAATTTGGTTTTGAGATGAAGATATAAACCATAACCTAGACAACAGTCTTAATCAAAATATCTTATAAGTAATTTGTTACATAAATGTTACTTTTGAGATTACATTAGGTAATTGTGTATCACAAAAACAGCTATAAATCTATTTCATTGATTTATGACTATATAGCGACGAAGAATGAGACATACTCGTGTTTTTGTATTGCATTTTATGCAGTCATACTTAAACCGAATGATAGCCTAGTATGATTATTATAGCGTATAAATCATATTGCACAATCAAATATTTGAAATGTAATACATTTCGGTATCTGAGTTTCCCGAAAGTCACAATGGAGGTAAAGAATTCTTTACAATCAAGTTGGGTAACTGAAAACCTTATCATATTTCGAGTTCTTAGGTTTTCGCGATTGTTATACATAGGACAGTCAACCGTGACCATGGGACCTGTAAAGGGCCCGAAACGTCGGTTTGTTTGAAAAAACAAATATACGCGATTTAAATCCGGAAAAATAGTTTCCTTATCATATTTTTACGGGTATTAAAATAAAAAATGTCTTTGGTAGAAATAGGTTTTATTGTAATCGATACTAAGATCAAAAACAAATAAAAATTCCTTCGCTCTGACTGGACTCTAACCAGTATCTGTTGCCATGCCAGGGCCATGTATGTTCTGCTGGCTGGCTCGGCCTGTAGCATAGTTGATTAAAGCGGTGACCTCAACATGGCAACAGATCAGTATCTGTTCAAGTGTCGTCAGATACAAAGTTTTTTTTGTGTTCGATATTTGTATGGATCATAATATTTTAAAAACAAGGCTAATAAGCTGATGAGCTGGCGAAAAGAATAAAGAGTAGTAATTGTCTGGACTTCGGAGTCGAATATTTTGACCCGTGGGATCCCAGTGCCCTTCATTTGTAGAAAATTTTATCCAAAAAATTAATAGACAATCCAGGAAACTCAAGAGCGCCCTTGGTAGCTGCCGCGCTACCTTGCCCAAAGTTTTAGCATAGCAATACAAAGGGGGAACGCTGCCAGCATCTTGGGTATCTTGCCGCGGGAACACAATTTTATTCATAAAATATAACTCCAGTTTTAGTTTCCAGTATTTAAGGTTTTATTATACCAATGTATTTTGACTTATTATCTAATAAAAAGATTTTAACCTAAAAAACAATTATAGTGTATTGTATGAAATTAACAAATTAATTTTACAGCTATTCAAGGCTAGAGCGGATACGCATTTGCTGGACTTGCACATACTGCCACCACCAAGCCCGTGAATACTGTTTGTATGTTGTATATTGTACTTAGATATTTTGCTCTGTTTCTGTGTAACAACATAGTACTTAACTGTAAATTATGTGTATAATGTTAACTTTCGTGATCGAAGGCCGTTATGAAGTGTGGCTTAAGTAAGCATCGACTTTGTACTATGGTTACTTATAATGTTTAACAGCGTCCCAGTGACCTATGTAAACTTTGAAATAGACTTTTCGACGACTTTTTAGAAGATTAATTATTCAAAGTAGCATAAAGACGTTTACCATCGCCTTAGGAAAAAAACTCAGGAGAGTTGAAAAAATTCTGTTCAAGAAAAATTCAAACTATTATTAGCTTTGGAGGAATACAGAAGGGATGAGTTTAAGGATTGTGCTGAACATTATTTTACCACTAGATCTGTTAACAATAAAGAATACATTGTACCTATAACTATAAATTACTTTGGTCAAAGCATTAGAAATTATTTAACACCTGTCATTTACATTTAAGTAGCTGTAGAGCTCCTTGTGAAAGAGTTCGTCCAGGGAAGTATTGCCACCTTACCTATTTCTGCCACCATTTAGTAATGTCAGCATTGCTGTGTCCCGGTTTTGAAGGGTAAGGGTATTGGTGAAATTACAGGCACATGGGTCTTGTCAACTTATGTCTCAGAGTGACGGGCGCAGAGGCATTGCCGCTCAGATATTTGCGACATAAAGCTCTGAGTGGCACTGCAACTGTTACGAATAGGCGTGTAGCTTCCCGTCCAGGCGCACGACTTGTATATCCCGTCCCTTGATATTTAAAAAAAATCTGAATGTTGACGAAAATAATTTATTACAATTATTAATACAAAGATCGAACACTCAGAAAAAATTCCTTTGATCCGGCCGGATTCGAACAGATGTCTTCTAGCTTACCGTGCCAGACGCTATACTAACTAAGCCACGGAACGAACCAGTGGACCTCACGAATTTTTCTATGTGCTTGCGTCGTGTCCTTGTATTTGGTTTTTCAACGACTTTTTAGTCGTAGCGCCATCTATGAGAAATCTATGAAATAATTATTAACCAATTAGTACCTTTGCAGCTACTAGTCGTGGCGAGAGATATCGCTATTCGCTGTATTTTTAATTTTTATTGAATTTATATTCAATTATTTTTTGTGAAATTACTCCACTAGTTTGTTATAATTATTAATACAAAGATCGAACACTCCGAAAAAAATCCTTCGATCCGGCCGGATTCGAACCGACGTCTTCTAACTTACCGTGGCAGACGCTATACCAACTAAGCCACGGAACGAACCAGTGGACCTCACGAATTTTTCTATGTGTGACTAAACTTTGTATCATTGATTCTGATATATCTATGCGTATATGCGTAGGCATATAGGTTTATTGCTTAGGATGAGAATGTATCTCCACCATTGACTTACAAATAAATGGACGACGGGTCTAATACAAAAACCACGAAAAAAATGTCCCAAGTCAACCTATTCGAAATTTAAATTGTAATGTCATCGCAGTATCGCGCTGTCAGTAGAACAAATGAAGACTAAAGCGGAGTGTCGCGCTCTGTATACGATTTTAGCGCCTTACAAGTGCGGACACTTTTTAGCGCGGACCCGACGTCCATATAATTGTAAGTCAATGATCTCCACCAATAAACTGCGCTCTGCAATTTGGCGGGCTTTAATTTTATAGCCAAGTGTATTGTAATCTATTTTATTTTTTTATTTGTGTTCTGACTAAATATTAGCCCCGTCGTACTATGATTCTTTAACCCGTTCATGGATAGTACATAAGTAGTACCGCACACCAAAATGCTACTTTTTTCTTTGTTTCATAGTGCTTATATTGATTTCTTTCCGGTTACCTACCACAGCATCTACCAGCCACAGCAGTAGAGCCAGCACGACAATCGCGCGACAAAGCGCGAGATCTTTATGCGTGAATAGCAGTATCTCGTGATTTACGTCGCACTCGCGCAAGTCTCGCCCCGTCGTGCCAGCCCTACAGAAGACCAAGACAAACAATCAGCAGTACTTCTATCTCGGCTAGCAACTGAACCGGAGGGCTACGTTAAGATCTAGGTTCTAGGGAGATGGACGACGCAATTGGTGATTCTGAAGTTGATCATTCTTCCGAAAATTTGTTATTTTGCAGATGTGGCCTTATTACACCAAGGTTGTGATTTTTGAAAGTCATTTAGAGAGTTAATTCTAAGAAGATCTTTAGAGCCGGTCCTGCTCTTAATATATTTTTATTATTTATTTTATTTTATTTTTGAGAGTACAAACAGCTCGTATTTCATCTGGTATATGGTAATTGTTTATCCTTCAAAGTTTGAATATAACGAAACACATTTAACGTTTTTTATTCCTCCCGCAAGGGTATTACGAAAGTCTAAATCCCCAGTTGTCAAGCCGTGACAGATTTGTGTACAGAGTAAAAACACAACATTCCTGTAAAATTAGGACACTTACATAAAAAAAAAAACAATAAAGGTCTTTAATTGACTCGGTATTATGCATTTTGTTAAATTATATGGTAATTATTTGTGCAATAATAATTATCACTTAAAATTGCGTTTGATTTTTCAAAAGTTCTACATGAACTTCTCCGCACAATTTTGATAATGGGCGTTACTGGCTTACCTTGAAATATATATGGCGATGCAACAGCTCTGACACCTGTAACCAAACAATATTAATTTAAAATTAATAACATAATTCTTAAATTGCAAAATTCAAATCGTTCAAAATTTAATTTTTTTTGTTAATAGTCACTGGAACAGCTGTGACATCTGCAGTTGCAAGTGTCAAAGCTGCAATATAAATTTAAGCACAAACGTAAGAAATATAAATTCAAAATTTTGCATTTCTTAATTTTTAAAACTTAAAACGTTAATTATTATAAGTAGTCATATGATCAGTTTTGACACCCACAGCCAAGCAATATAAAATTAAAATTAATTATAAATTTTCTTAATCCTAAAATTAAAATTGTCCGAAATTAATTTTTTTTAATAGTCAATATTTCCCTCGCCTAACAGTTATACTAACGCCATTAGAAAAAAAAGTAGTAAAAGGATTTAGCACTTCTCATCTTGAGATGTGGGTTTCGTTAATCTTGTTTTATTACGACGATTACTGGAAAATCTTCACTTTTGAAAGCCGATTAAGATGGGACGACTTATACAGGTACGGCAAAAAATCGTTAATGATAGATAGTGAGTAGAGAGACATCAACAAAAAATCTATAATTATTTATACAAAGATCGATCACAGAGATAAAACCGTTGAATCTGCCAGGACTCGAACCTGCAACTCGAATTGATCTACAGATAGAGTCATCTTAATGAATTTTTCTATGCGTTTGTTACAGATCTTTTTGGTTGTGGTTTCAATTGATTTTTTTACCATAGCACCATCTGTGACAAATCTATGAAATTTTGTCTTCACTCAACTAGTCGAGTAATTTCACAAAACATCTTTTTTTTTGTGAAATTACTCCACTAGTGATTAATAAAACGTCATAATATTCATTGCAGTCAATATTACAAATGTAAATTACTTTAATTTACATACAATAAAATACAAGGAATTTAAAATGTCAAATGACTATGAAACACACTTAAAAAAACTAACTAATTTTATTTACGATACCAAGTGATGGGACGAATAAGACGTGCACCTGCTGCTAAGCGACACGCCTGTTCATAGCGGTTCCAATGCCACTCAGAATTTTAAATGGCAAAGATCTGAGGGGCACTACCAGCCCGTCACGCTGAGACAAGTTGACAATGCAATTTCACCAGTACCCTTGACCTACAAAACCTGAACGCAGTAATGGTCACATTACTACTTGGCTCACAACTCTACTGCTACTAACATTTATACTGTGCCATGTGACGGAAAATGCACGTTAGAAGTCTACCACGTGTGATTGTGACGTTCATTGGTATAGCTGTGAGTGGAGTCATTGAAGAGCGATCAACGGATTTGTTTTCCCCACAAAAAGTGCCAGCTAAGCCAGACTATATTCATGATCGTTTTAACAAAATGACACAAATTCCTCGTAAATTTCCTAAAAACCCAAATTCCTTGAAAGTTCCACAAAAAAAGCCCAACGACATTTGTTCAGGGCCACATTAAATAGATTGACTGACAAAAAAAGAACGTTTCGCAGGATTGAAAAGCTGGCTTGACCTAGTCGAGTTCCGCACAAAGAAGTGGATAAACTTTAGGGTGACCATGGTTCATTAATGCGCAAAACACAATTTCTCATTCACATACGAATGACAAAATTAATCTGGAGTTTATTAAACAGGGACCACGCCACCGTTAATAGTTAATTTACAGAATCATAGTATAATAATCCGACTAAGAAGTGTAACTCCATACAAACATACCAACATGGCTTGTATGTGAGTCCACCCGCCGCTTACTATATTACTACTGTATTATTACTGCAAGTCACGTCACGCAGGGTCGTCTCACGCGCCCTTCTTAGAATTGAAGTGTGCAAGGTGTTTTAAAAAATTATATCAAATACGTATTTATTGTAGTGCTTATGGTTATTTGAACAAGAGTGCTTCAAATTCAGAATTTTTCTGTATTTCATTTCATCGTAATCGATATACCAATCCCCGATGCTGATACAGAAATAACAATATAGTAGTACTGCATTTGAGAAAGTTTGTTTCGAGAAAGCACGAGAAACACTGTGATGAATACATTTTTTTTTTTAATTATATTGACAATCTGTAGATCTAACTAAAATGATAATGTGCCAACCCTACGCTCCGAGGAACACAAAAGGCATTGGCGCGCAGAATAGGCGGGAGTTGCACTACTTATCTTTTTATGCTATGACTGCATGTAACAATTAGAGGTATATTTAATGCGTTAGGTAGATGATATTCGCTTTTGTACGCCGTATTTCCATGTGACATAAGTACTAACCTAATACAATAGGCGTAAAATTATATAGCACAGCGTAGAAAAACGGCGTCTACGTAGCGGTTTGAAAAGCCTACGCTCGTAGCCTAGCTACGCGCAGACATTTACGCCCCGAATATGCGGGAGTGTAAGCCCACAATTATTCTTTATTTAAAAAAGCAACAATACACTAACTAAAGACTATAAAATAATCATTGACTTACAAATAAATGGACGACGGGTCTAATACAAAAACCACGACAAAAATTTCCCAAGTCAACCTATTTAAACGTAGTGACATGTAAAGGAATATGAAAAAGCTAAAACGTTGAATTTAAATTGTAATGTCATCGCAGTACTGTCTAATTTTGTTTGCTTCGCTGTCAGTCTAACGTTACGACCGGCATTGCGGCATTAATCAAAGCTACTGCTAATAGAGCAGTATCTAATTATTAGTGAAATAATGCAAAAAAACTTATTTCTCACGCATGTCACGGTACCATTTTTTTTTTATTCATAGACATACTGGAGTCGGCTCCAACTATCATATCGCTCGATATCAAGTAACGTGTGAAATTTGTCAAATTGTTTGCTATTGACAGTTCATTTCGAATAAAACTTTATCTCGACTGATATTAGAATTGAGGTCGAATCAAATTATTTTGTTTTTCAGAGATGTTCGAAATTTGAATGTAAATAAATAATAAAATCGAATGTGATGTTATTATTAAGCAGTAATAACATTTTCACAGATAAGAAATTTGTTGTAACAAAACAGTTTATCTTTATACTGGACGCAATTTGCGGTTTTTGAACACATCAAAGAAGGCTTATGATATGTGTGTATAAAAGCTATTTCTAAATCGATAAGTAGTTACGCCACGTTCACGTCACGCGGTATAATATACGTAGCGCTATTACAATCAAGTAATCGCTAGAACCGCTTGGATGGATTGTACAATATAATACAATATAATAATACATTATAATCATTACTAATTTTAAATAAGTAATTAGTTTTCTATATTATTATAAATTTCACTTTAAGAAAACGTACTCTAAACTCTAAACCTACTCGTGTTCAGTACATCCTTTTATCAAGTTTTATAACACGGTTAACGGAGAATGGGTGGAATTCAATAAACCGGATTCATCCCCTAATATGCTACCCTTAGAGGTGGAATATTTTCTTCTAATTGGAATAGATGGTGCTGTTACATACAAAAGTACCTCTTTTCCAACAAAAAAAGGAATCATTAAAATCGGTCCACAAATGTCGAAGTAATAGCGTAACATTGAGAACCTCCTCTTTTTGAAGTCGTCTAAAAACGAATTTCACTACGTGATGATATTAATGTATAGCTTTAATAAATTAAATCGTTTTATCTTCAGCGTATTGAACTAAATATTTCAGTCCAAAATGGCCAACATTGGTCAAAGTCACAGCTAATGTTTGTGTTTATTCATCAAAGTGACCGCGACCGATTGGTGTGATTTGCTTGTACGAAATTTACTGTTAAATTTTCAAATATTGAATCATTTCAAAGCTACAAAATATAGGTAAATAGTCATTGGAAATGCATTGAAGCCGTAATAAGAACGACATTGATCCATTCATAAAGAATAAATGCGTTTACAGCAAAATTAAATATTAGGATATTATAGTACCTATGGATCTGAAAAATCTCAATACAGAGTACTAAAAAATGCGACCTGAAAAGTTCGTGGAATTACCTATATTTGCCAAGTTTTACTGAAATCTATTAAAGAAGAAGAAAGTGCGCGAAACCGGACCCATCCCCTACCTTGCCACCCTTAGAGGTCGAATACTTTCTTCAAATTTAAATAGTACCAATACTGAAGTACCCTCTTTCCAAGAAAAAAGAATCACCAAAATCGGTTCACGAATTCCAACCGGAGTTATCGCGTACCATACACACAAACAAAATACAGTTGAATTGAGAACCTTTTTTAAGTCGGTTAAAAAAACCAAGTATAGGCTATACAGTGCAAGTGCAAGTTTCCAAGTACTTTCTGTGTAGTTGTCGCCTTACTTTCCAGAAAGAAGTATCAACAATGCACTAAAAAAATTCAATGACATAAATACATTTAACATTTTATATGGAATCAATATAAGCAAAAACAGTACGGACATTTATATCTGCGGTACTATTAAATACCCAATGTCTGTGAAAAGGTTACAATCATTCGTCAAAAACTTGATATTGATACTGATTGAACTTGATACTGATTGATCAGTACAACATCTATAAAAATAATGGAAAGGTAAAGGGGCAGTCCCATATCAGTCTATATAAGTTTATAGTGCCTCTCCCTATCAACCTCTTAATTATGCGGGAAGGGCACTATGACCTGTGCGAGCTCACTGGGATCATCTAAGTCAGCTCCTAACCACGGATCAGCACGTTTGCACGTACTCAATCCGGTTCTCTCTAAGGCTATTGCCTTAGGTGAGCCGCCCTGGGTGCACGTACAGCACTCTCCCTATTTTCCAGAAAGGTACCGGAGCTGTGGGCACGCTCACTACCCCTCGCACTCTGCACGACTAACGGTTGCCATCGTTGAGCCGCCGACTCTAAACCGACTACCAAATCTCCTCATTGGTGTCGGAGCTGTAACGCACGCTCACTACCCGACTCCGAATGAACGGCGTCTCTCCAGTTTCCAGATTCGGTCAATTCCGGCCGCGTTGTGAAGGAGGGATCGGAAGATGTCTAGCTCAATCTCTACTTGCTCTCCGGGCTAGTGCAGGAGATGCCAAGTGGCATAGTGACATAGCCACCGACTGAAGGTAAAGGGGCAATTAAATTTGCATTTGAGAGCTTGGACATTAGCTCGGAATTACGAGATGCGAAACTGCAGAGCCTTGAACACCGCCGTATAGTTGCCTGCTAATCGGTATTTTACAGGACATATCACTGACAGTGTGCAATGGAATTTCATAATTTTTATTCCGCCCTTTCCCGATTTTTATCCCAGCCCACGTCTAGACGAATTTCGCACGAAGCGTGTCGCTTCCATATTTATGGAATTCCCTACCTGCGGATTTATTCCCTGAACGCTATAACTTGTCCTTTTCAAGGCGAGAGTGAATAGGCATTATGTAGGTGTGCATGCTACATCGTCGATCTCATCATCACTCTCCATCAGGTGAGATGGAGATCAAATGCGCACTTATTGTTTATATAAAAAAAACTGTACGAGAAACCAAAAACTTCAAACTTAACATTTTTAATCATACAATATTAAGTATATATTATTTTAAAAACAATAAAGCCAAGCAATAATATAAGCATTATTTTTACGTTTCGGTTTTGAAAGATAAGGAGTGTGGTGACGGAGTTCGTAAGATCTTTGAGATTTAAATCTTTGTTAATTTAAAATCATATTCAGATTATAAACTTTTCAAACATAAACTTAAGATTTCTAATATTAAAGTTTTGGCGCTACTCATTTGTTTTCGTTGTGCATTATATATTTTGCATTACCTTTAAAATCGTTTAACAGTATCCATAATTTCGTTAATATTCGAATTAATTGTATGAAAACAAATCAAAACTTAATCAGAACTTAAAGTGAATAATAACAAGTTGCGATTATTGAACCTGATCTATCGCAAACTACGAAGAAAATTATACATCCATACGCACAAAATCATAAAATTAAAGTACCTAGCTAATACACAAATAGTAATAATAAATTATTTACTCTCCCCACAAACAGTATATTTAAAAATAAAATACATTCATTATATAACATTAAAATATAATCTGGTTGTGGAGGCTGGTTCCTGAACTAGGAAAACCAGTATCTCAGACAACTAAGTCTCCACCCCAGGATACACTGAATACCTATGATTGAGCAATTACAAGTGAAACCAAAATGTAGGCAAAATAAAAAACAAAAATGAAATTTTAGATAATACAAATTTATGGTTAAGGAGGTTAAACTAAGAGAAAAGAACAAAATGTTGTGTGTGTGTATGTGTCGGATCCGAGTTAAAGCTTGCATTGTCTTAATGAATCAACTCAGAGATGAAAGACTTTTCGCTTGTAACCACAGTGGTAAAACACTCGCTACAAACACAAATAGTGTCCAAAGATGAATCTTACACACAGAAAATTGACAGTAACTGTTTCATGGTCCAATTGTCGATAGAAAGAGAAACAACCATGTTTACTTAATCGACGTTCCCCGTTACACGATAATGTCAGAGCAAATACAGCTGAACAAACAATCTCTACTCTGCAGGAGTTGCAAATTGAAGCTCTTCACCACCTTCTATACTCAACCGACTTGGACACAAGCGACTACCAGTTTTTCCGAAATATAAATAATTATCTACAAGGAAAACAATTTCTTTTCCGAGATGCTAACGAAAATGAGATCCAAAAGTTCCATCCACACTATGCTAGAGTTTTTTTTTTATAATACCAAGTGAAGGGACGAACAAGTCGTGCGCCTGATGGTAAGCTGCACGCCTGTCCATAACAGTGCACTCAGAGCTTTACATTGTAAACATCTGAGGGGCACTACCACTACGCATGTCACCCTGAAACATAAGTTGACAAGTCCCATGTGCTTGTAATTTACTTGCTCGGGTCTGAAGCATCTATTTTACTCCACTCAGATCCGGATTGAAATTTCGCAAATAGAATACAAATTTCATGCTTTCACCATTATCGTTTCCGATATATTTGTTTGTAACATTTTCGAACCCTATAGATGCAAAAAATACAACTAGTGTACTTCTATCATGTACCGCAAATAATTATCTGTCAGAAGCCTAATAGTTTTTAAACATATATCCGTAATATATCTATATTAATGTTAACAAGTAATTGTATCAGCCAAGACAAACGAAAATGAGCCAAAAAGTATTCGACGAAGTATCAATTACTAGCTTCCCTTGAGAGGGATCCTTTCACAAAAGCCAACAAGGCAATTATTGGTATTTCTGTATCTTGCCTCTGTACACAACGTCGGCAATAATGATTGAAGGGAGTTTTATTTTATCGTATAATCTATGCTTCTGATTGGTGTATATTTACGCGCACTTTCCTTGGACTTCATGAACTTGTTATTTTTTAATATAATTAACCTGACAACACCAAGTAACACGATTTTTGTTTCTGGGTCGTCAACGTCATTTTCTAATTGGTTTTATCATAAAAACACGAAAAAACTATTTCCCAGCAAAATTTTGATTTTGTGGTCAGGACAACGGTTGTTGTTGAAATTTGTGTACCATCACAGAAACGTATAAATTTTTTATCTTTATTTCTCCTTATTTAAAAATAATAATCTCAGTACAGAGTAATAAAAAAACCGGCCTCAAAAGTTCATGGAATTACATCTATTTGCAAAGTTTTATTGAAATCGGTTACCGGAAAGTGCGCGAAACCGAATCCATCACAATTCATCACAGTACTTTGCCACCGTTAGAGGTGGAATATTTTCTTATGTATGTTATATCAAATTTAAATATGACCAACACTGAGTTACCCTCTTCCCAACAAAAAATCAAAATCGGTTCACAAATGCTCGCAGAGTTATCTCGTAACCTGAATAAAAAAAAATCCAATCGAATTGAGAGCCTCCTCCTTTTTTTAAGTCGATTAAAAATTACATTTCCAAACAATGGTATATTTCAACCAAAATTTTGCAAATTGATGACATTATCGCAGAGCCAGACGCTTGTCGGTGTAACCTCCTCCACTCATCACGGTTCATGGACAGTTCATTGATGACAAAGAACCTAAAAACGTGTTGTTTAGTGAGTGTACATAATTACCACTATGTACCTATGTAAATAGGCAGCTGTGTAAATACTATTATGACAGTCACAAAAGCACAGTTTCGGGAGTAAAGCTACTCTTCTCTACATAGTTACTGCTTAGTTAAACAGAAAACAATACTGTCAAAACCTTTTTGAAAATTTGTTACGTAGTGTAATTGAACGCGTGAACTGAAACAATGCCAGAAAAATATTGTGTAAGAGAATATGTTTATGTAAAATATTCCGTAACTTCACTCATGTTCGTAAATCTTCAATGTGCCTTGGTGCTTTCCTTGTAGAACGATTCGAGCTGTGAATATTTTATAAAAAGAAAATGACTACTTACGTTTGGTAATAAAAAGTCAAAAGAGTATTTTTTTACCGAAAGTGGTTCTCATTTCGACTGTACTTTTTTGTATGTATATTACGCGATAACCAGCATTTATGAACCGATTGTTATGCTTCTGTTTTTGTTGGAAAGAAAATACTTCAGTAGTGCTCCAATTTAAATTTGAAGAAAATATACCACCTCTAAGGGTAGCAACTAGGGTATGAATCCAGTTTCGGGCACTTTCCAGTAATCGATTTCAATAAAACTTGGCAAATAGATGTAATTCCACATACTTTTAAGGTCGGTTTTTATGGTTTTAAGCGACACACGTTTGTCCATACCAGTTGCAGTGCCACTCATAGCTTGAAATCGCAAAGATCTGACGGACACTACATAAGTTGACAAGTCTCATGTGCCTGAAATTTCACCAGCACCATTAGCCTTCTTAAGAGTCTTCAAAACGTTCGAAAGTATATTTACCCTATCGAAAAGGAGTCGCCTATTCATACTAGTTGACAATACAACTTAAAAGACGACTGCTCGTCGACTCGACGTGACTTAATACGAAAAAAATGTTTTTTCATTTATTACAGGCACATGTTCTTCATTATCCGTTTTTGAACCCTTTGTAAGTGTGTTTTCATTTACCTTTTGGATCTTACAACTTTTGACATTTCGCTTCATGTCCTTTTTTTATAAGGAAGTACTCGTAAGTGCGCATTTGAGCTTAAACGAAAATACATACTCCCGCTGGAGTGATGTAGTGTGTAAATATAGGGGAAGTAACTGGACGTCTCGACACTTTCAAGATATGGCAGTTTGAAGTTGAAAAGTGTTTCTCAATCTTGTTATATTTTCAAAACTTATAATATCGTGTAACTCCAGAGATATTTATTTATGTTTATGTGTTGGATTTTTTTTGCTCCTAGCGGTTAGACTTTAGGAACCGTTTAATACATATAACTCGTTTTTTATGATTTTGTGGATTGGCTCCTTTTTGCTTAACTACGTCCAACTGACAGTGAAGAGTTCACCTGCACTGACTTAACCGATTATCAGCACATTGAGCTAATATTGGCACTGATTGCAAATGATTTACTAAACAAAAAAAAATTACCTCCATTTCACCTCGATACCTGCAATGAACACTAAGCCAATTTAGTAGTCAGTTTTCTTTTTGTTTTTTGTTTTTTGTTTCTTTATTTTTTGTTTCCACAAAATTCGTCTTTTTAATTTTTTAGCATAATATTAGCAAATAAATATGGCAGTTTACAAACATAACAGAAAATTACCAAAAAATAAAGTTTGCGTAGTGTTAATTGGAGGTATCGACCTGGCCTACCATA
This sequence comes from Hyposmocoma kahamanoa, assembly GCF_003589595.1. Lineage (NCBI taxonomy): Eukaryota > Metazoa > Arthropoda > Insecta > Lepidoptera > Cosmopterigidae > Hyposmocoma > Hyposmocoma kahamanoa. The sequence goes on from NW_020653711.1 coordinate 5,448,650, forward strand.
ACCTATCCAAAAACAATGTTATTTCAATGTAAGGTTAAAGTAAGCTTATTATAATATTACTCATATTCGTACCATGACGGATCTGTCAACCAAGTAATGTATTATTGCAAAAGCGCTTGAAAGATTGAATGATTTCCCAATATTGTCTATTCCGTACTAAAAATAGGAAAGAGATAACGCTATGTGAACTATATAATGCCATCTCTTTCTTTTTTGATGTTCCGAATCAAATCAAATCAGTATTATCGTGGTATAATGTAAGTACTTAATGTTATTTACATTCAGAGAATTGTGACTGTCAAAAAAAGAAAAGTTTGTAATAATAAAATCTATTAAAAATACGTGGTTTTCAATAACTATTCCGCATTTTCATGAAGAAAAATAAATAAAACAAGCTGAGTCTTGATAGTCACGTTGTGAATTCGGCATATAGACGCCAAGGAGCATATAGATGGCGCTGTTATAATTTTACGAAATAAACATCGCGTATTTTTATTTAACGAAAAATTATTTACTATGTGCTAATAAATAAAAAATAAACAAAATATATATGTATGTAATATATATATATATATATATATATATATATATGTGTAACTAAATAATTTCAATTTAACTTTTAATCATTACACATCAATATTTAGACAATAAAACTGAAAACAATATTGTTTCCATTGCATCCGCGTAACTATTTTAAGATTGCTAAATTTGACATAAAACCAATATTTCTTTAATGTTAAAGGCGGGTCATAGTACGAACTGAGTGAGTGAATAGTCACAAAGCTGCCAATAAAACATCATAGTTTTAACATTATAATAAGCTTACATTAACCCATTTGCGCCCGCCGTGTCCAATCGAGGACACTACTTTGAGTACTCGTATTTTTTTATATTACTATTAATACTCATTACAAAAGTGTATATGTAAAGTAAAATAGTGAATCTTGATTTTATTACTCAAAAAATTTTTAAGAAATAAAAATAAAATAAAGTAAAAATAAATAAAAGTGGTTTTACTGTTCCTTTAGGGGGTTAATTATATCATTTTTTTTACATATATTGCTGAAATATATTCGTATACTATAAAATAAAAATTATACAATTGAGTTAAATAGTGTTTTGTCAACTTCAGTCGGTGGTATATAACGGTGTCCCCAATAGGGGCCATTGGGCGCATATGGGGTAGTTTGTTAGTTTTTCATCTATAAGTAATTATCAACGAAATAATGATACAACGGGTATTTGGCAGCCACAAATATTACTATGGGGTTCAGAAAGCTATTGAAGCTGTAATGGATGAGAAAGACCATGATGTGGAGATACATAGCTTTACGGGGTATTTCCCCTAGAACCGAGTGCGCTCACCGATGTAGAAGTACTATACTTATGTAACGAGATCTAATAATATACGGCAAACTGGTTATCGAACAACTGAAACTGTCTGCAAAGGAAAAACTAAAAAATATGGTACTATGACCATAATATATATAATAAGTAATATTGTTTTAAGAGGTTGTGGTAGGCCCCCTTATATTAAGTTATAATAACCGTTAAAACAAAGAGAACAAAAAATTTGTAACAAACGCAAAGAGAAATTCGTAAGGTCTGCTAACTCAATCTTGTAGCTCAGTTGGTAAAGTGGTTGACCTAGATTAGCATTACATACGAAAGTTCGAGTCCTGTTAGATTGAAGGATTTTTCTTTGTGTTCGATCTTTATATTAATAATTATAACAAACTTTATAACGTAATTTCACAAAAATTATAATAACTAGTGTAAAACTTTTTAATTAAAAACCGGTCTCAAAAGTTCGTGGAATTGGAAGGTAGTACGTGGAATACCGCCACCCTTAGAGGTGGAATATTTTCTTCAAATTTAAACGTGACCAGTAATAAGGTACCTTTTTCCAACAAAAAAGAATCACCAAAATCGGGTCACAAACACGTAATCGCGTAACATACACAAAAAAAAGGAAATACAGTCGAATGGACAGCCTACTCCTTTTTTTAAGTCGGTTAAAAGTAAATTAATGTCATAATATTCATTACAATCAATGTTACAATGAAACTTTTTTTGGATCTCAACATCATCAACCCATTTGTACGTCCCACTGCCACGCTCGGGTTTCCTTTCAGGCGAGGGTTTAGGCAATAGTCCGCCACCCTGGCCCAATGTGGGTTAAGACTTCACACGTTTTCCGACGTCTGTGCACCTTCTTCGACGTGCAGGTTTTATCACGATATTTTCCTTAACCGAAAAGCTGGTGGTAAATTTAAAATTTCGTACATAAATTCCGAGAAACTCAGAAGTGCGAACCCGAATACGACGGACTTGATAGGCAGTAGGGCAAACCATAAGGCTTTATTAACACACCAACGTTTCGTGGTCTTTAGAGGTCCCATGGTCTATGCTCGGCTAACTGACCGTTGTTTAAGGAAATCATCAAACCTATTAACGCGGAATAACATTAAGCAATTAAGATCAGCTAGCTAGTCGACATGCATATGCACGCGATCGGAAATTCGCAGGAAGCAGATTCGTTACTGACCTGCCTAGTCGAGCCGCATTCGTATGAACTGATGCAAAACGCAATACGTCTTTTTCGCTCTTACGTTCATAGATATAAAGCTTTTTCTGACCAGCTTAATGCGATTCTGCGTTAACACGTTCAGCGCCAAGGGCCTCAGGCAAAAATCGTTTTATCAGGCAGGACACACTGGCCTGGGAATTTATTTTTCATACGTTTTGCTAAATGTAGGTAAAATTTAATAAATGTAAGCAATAAATAATGAGAACAACAAAATAATTACATATTTATAAGTAATAAAAATATATGTTCATTGTACAATTTTTTTCTCATTCAATAAATTAATTGAATAATTAAATAAAAAGGTTGAAATAATTTTCAATAAATTAAATCTTTTTAGTAATTTTCTATTATGTATTTATGTATTTTTTACCTATAGTGCGTTCGTTTCTGTTTTTCTGCTTAGTTTTCTCTAAATTATAATTTCCATTTGCTTCATTTTGAGCTTGATTTTCCCACTACTCCTCAACACCTTGGAAAGGCTCAAGTTATACCGGTCAGGGAACAAGTAGGCAGGAAATTCCTTTCCACAGCCAATCACCATGGAAATGTGAAAGCAAAACACTTCGTGCGAATTCTTGAATTCCAAAACATAGAGGTGTAACCTCAACATAGGTCTAGTCCTCCGATGATGAAGAGACGAAAGCAGAATTTAATCATGCAATTCCCTCGCACAGTCTCCGTGATATACCCTGTACAAAACCAATAAGCAGGCAGCTTTGCGGCGGTATTCAAAGCTTCAAGGATTGCAAAGGATTCAGTGTTAAGTTCCAGAGTAAACCAATTAATACCTTAAACTCTACTATAGACACGAACAAATTATGAGAAATGAGATTACTGGATGTGTCGCTATATGATATACACACCAGCACACTTAGCGAAAAACTAGTAAAAAACTTTTTTAAGTTCTTTTTATTTATTTTAGGTTTAATTTCAAAACAAATAATTAGTCGACTGTATTTTTTTTATTTATCTGTTTTAATTTCCTACTCATGCTACATCGTTTAATAACTGTTCTTTTTATTTTTATTTTTTGGTCCTAATATGAATAGAAAAATATCGTAATATTTTTGATACGCTATTCATTTTAATTGAAACCAAATTAAAATTAATATGTTTTCTTGTTATCTGCAATGGTTATTAATTGAGTACTGAAATTTCCCCAGGATTTCCCGGTACCAATTTTTACCGGTACCAGGAATTTCAAATCCCTATACAGTACCGGTACCGCAATGCCTATTAACAACTTAATAAAGAATATGGAAAATATAAAATCAAAAAACAACAACAAAACGGACTGCAAAGTGTAGGTCATGACCTAACAGGAATAGAAGCACACTGTAAACACGGTAGAAACCTCCACGTACAATTATGGTTGTAGCGGATAACAACTGGCCTGCTTTCCGGGCAACCTATATTGTGATGCTGTTTGCTGTATAGTTCTTTATGTTTCTTTTGTAGTTTGTTAATTAACGTTCGTTAAAAGTGTTCGATACGTCAGCTATCTATTATTAATTGGCCCCTTTACAAAGCTCTTGTTTTTTTCCATTATGATAAGCAAGTCATTTAACATTTTCAAAAAGAAATGAATATTAGTGAAAACAAAAATGGCCCAAAAAAGAGCCTTGACGAATTCCCACAAAACAAACATCAATTAAGAATAAAACAGGTCCTCTAAAGCGTACCCTGTGGAAGCCCGTACAAAAATCACGAATCGTTAGATAAAATACCTAGAAGCTTGTTCATCAGGTAGCCTACTTAACCAGAACCTGTAGTTGGCGTCGTTAAACAAGCTCATTTTGCGCATCACTGCGCGCATTCCGACGCCTATAGACTATTACGATGCACTCAATGACCCGTGTGAAGTCTATACATTAGATTTTAATTGTATGTTCATTTTGTTGGAAATTTATTTGAGATTCAAGTTAGGCGTTTGACATCTAAAATCCGTTTGGATTTAGTGTATTGTTAATGGAGTTGAGGGGTGAAAACAAAACAAATATTTAAACAAAATGACAGTACTTTGAGACAATTTCAATCCTTTATGACGAATTGACTGTCAGTATTTGAAATTACATCTTATTTTTAAACAAGTAAGTTCTAATGGCAATTTACGATGAATAATACCAAATTCATGTTATGTTGATAGAAGTTTACTTCTTTGTATCTTGTGTATATATTGTTCACGTCTCACGTAATAATATATACAGTGAGTTAACGATATAATACGTCTACATCTTATTGTACCATTTCATCAATTGCTTTTACCTCCACCGAAATACCAAGGGAAAGTAAGAAACAATTTTTTTCCACAACATAGGTACAAAACATATTTGGCGTCCATTAGAAGCCACTGAACAGCCTTTGTGAAATATTTTTTGCTCGTACCGGAAGACGAAATGCCTGTCGATATCGTTAGTCTAGTGTAAAAACCTTGTAAGAAACATTTTCGGCATTATTTATGATTCTTTAAACATAAGTACAAACTTTCCACAAAATATCTGTACCAACAGTCAATGTTCCATGTATTTATTATTAGTGTTATTATTATTATATCACTTGTAGACTCTCTTCTATCCCAAAGCCTAAAATATTAATTTTGAATTTTTAAATAGGAGAGGCGGTATTCCCCGGCAATGGCACATTCGGCCGGGGTCAGAGACTCAGGTTCAAGAACCGGCGTACAATACGTGCCGTATCGAGCAGGATCGCCTTCTGTATTTGTGCTGGAAGCGACACGCCACAGAAATCTAACCGCCTCAACCTGTTAGCAAGGCTGACTGGAATTAACCCATTTGCGAACAAAATAATTGGGATTATTTTAGTGGAGACCACATCCGACATGTCGGTTATTATTATTATTATTAGAGTTGCTTCATTCAGGGCTTATGCATTACTGCGATCATTGACTGATCTATTGTGATCACCACTTTATGCAGCTCTCACACAGTGCAAACTCAAGACCGACAGCATTGAAGAACTGAATCTGGCTCCGATAGATTTTATGTCTTCTGGTTATGGCATGTGCCTTCTCAGTATGTATTTAGTCTTTTAGTCTAAGGAATTTGTGTCAAGGTTCGGTTTTTATTAAAAACTTTTGTATGAATATATCCAATATAATAAACATAAGATGTTATGATGATATGACGCCTATATCGGGACAATTTATCTTCACGATGCGTCGTTTCAGACTGATCGAAACGACGAATCGATAGGGGATATAATGATTAACTTGAACACTAAGGGAATAGCGACGGATCGATACGATTATCGTGACATTCGATCGAAACGAACAATCGTTTGTATATGGGGGCCTAGAAGTAGGCTTGGGATTCCACCCCTATGCTGTGGATATCCCAAAGATTCGCACGAATAGTTATGCTTCCACATACTTATGGCGAACGGCTATTTAGTGGATTCCCTGTTTGTAGAATTGTTCCCTTGAACGTTATAACTTGAATCTTTTCAAGGCCAAAGTGAATAGGCATTATTTAAGTGAGCATGCTCCATTGTCGACCTCATCGTCACTTTCTATCAGGTGAGATGGAGGACAGCATTTGAGGACTATGCTAATTACATAGCCCTCGCTGATATTCTGTCATGGGCTGTCGTAAAAATATAACACCACAATTAAATTAAATTCATAGATTTCTCATAGATGGCGCTACGACTAAAAAGTCGTTGAAAAACTTAATACAAAGACATGACGCAAGCACATAGAAAAATTCGTGAGGTCCGCTGGTGCATTCCGTGGCTTAGTTGGTATAGCGTCTGGCACGGTAAGCTAGAAGACGTCGGTTCGAATCCGGCCGGTTCGAAGGAATTTTTTCTGAGTGTTCGATCTTTGTATTAATAATTATAACAAACTAGTGGAGTAATTTCACAAAAAATTATTGAATATCAATTTACTAAAAATTTAAAACCACAATTTAAAAAAATAAAAATGAATACTAACACAATCAGACATTTAATAAATGACATTGAATTTCACACATACAACATTTAGACATGAAAATAATCAAATTGAATAATAATAACCATAACTGGAAATTTAAATTGCACAATACCAAATATACAGAACAGATACACACCTACAAGCTATTGCGCAAAGCCATAGAAAACATTTTCGTAATAAAACGTTCTGGTATATATGGCCAATAGTTCATATGAACGTTATTATCATAATTTAGTCTATTCTATTTAGCGTTTCTCTCAATGTATAAAAAATGTCCACCTAGGTCCATATTTTACGCAAATTATTATCGCCAGTTCTTTTTAGTATTTTCGCCTGTTTCCTCTACTCGCATGACGTATTTCGAATTGCACTTCTCGCATGACTCCCTTTGAATTCGCTTTTGTCTTCTCTGCGTAGTCTTGAATGGCTTTTTAAGGCGCTAGGCAGACGGCGTTTTTTCTACACTGTACTATATACAATTCCATGCCTACCGTACTAGATTAGGATATCACATGACAGCATAGCATACACACAAGAACGTACTAAATGCATTAAATACACCTCTATGGGTCGTATTCTAGAACTCTACTCAATGCTCAATTCATGATATGAGTATGGTTTAAAGCACTTGAAATCATACTCAAGTCCCTGCCATTAGGGTCGTATTTCCAGTGCTTGTGTTGCCAGTGCATCCTGACTTGAGCATTGAATAGAGTTCTAGAATACGACCCTAATTGCTATATGCAGTCATAGTATAATAAGTCAAGTAGTGCATCTCCCGCTTGTTTGGCGCGTGCCTTTACGTCATTCGGAGCGAAGGGTTGTCATATTAGTTGTACCTACAGGTTAAACGTACAAAGTAAACATATTTTGAAAAAATTAAGATGAGTGTCTGAAAGAGCGTTTCAGCTTCTCAGATCTCAGGATAAAACCTGTCGCTCTCTCATTAGGTCCCAGTTAGCTTTTTCTTCTTTCAATTCCGGTTTTTATTCACACTCCTTCACTGTTCATGCGGTCAGACTTTGCATGCACTCCTGTTTATTTATGTTCATGAAAGTACATCTTTAGCTACTTTTAAATTGAGAGTTAAGGAGCATTATTTATCCACTGTTCCATCCATTTCTTAGGTATTATATTATGAAATATGTATCTAGTTTATAATAGTTTAATGGTATTAATATTTATTACGTAATTTTCTTTTTTGTGCACGTACGCCCGTTATTGTAGTTATTTTGTCCTCTAATTCGGTCTGCATAAAGAAATTTCTTATAGAAATAAGCAGTACATGTTGTTTTCCTTTTATTAAATGTAATCAGTGCTTTTTCCTGTGCAATAAATAAATTTCGCGCCCAGCGCTATGCATGCAACGTGAGTAGACATGGAATGAATCGTGAGATTGATTGAATGTGTACACACAGGGCGCGCGGATGGCGTGCACACATACATACGGCGCTGCTACGTTTGTATGACGTTATACTACTGGGGCCCTATAATGAACTCTTATTACGATTCAGTTTAGGACCTAAAATGAATCGTTGTGAGACAGCGCTACATGAAGTGTATATCACCATCCCGCTTTTTTGCCGTTACGAACCTATACTGAACTGTAATAAGGTTCATGGTAAGGCCCCTGGTCTTGTAATTCTTTGGTACAGAATACTCAGCCGTTGTTCAACCGATATGGATGAAATTTTGAAACCAGCTTTTAAAACACAAATTTTATATTTCGACCTGTTTAATCTGAGATAATTGCAGTGCCCCAACACAGTCATATATTGCTCGTGTGCACCTCGTACCCTAATATCTGTACGGGGGAAGATCTCGATGTGGCGTGGTCACAAGGTCAGCAAGGTGGCAATATACATACTAGTAAAAGTCAATACAGTCCTAAAATAAATAAGCATCGGATACGAAGAAAAATATTGCAGTCAAATGTTACCATGTTATAACTATGGGAAGTAAATTCCATTATAAAGTTTTGCAATACACGTTAATGTGAATAATTTTCAAAAATAAAAAAGAAGAAACAGCTGCAGCAGCATTGGGTGGGGATCAACATAAAAGAAATAAAACATTTCACCTAGTATGAAAATGAACAGCCGTTAAAAAATAGGCAGTCGTAGACTGTTGCCTTAAACATATGAAACAATGGTACATTAATACCGCATTCTTTTACTTCTAATGTACGTATCTTAAATTGTAACGGAAAACAGTTATTTTCATAGTTAAATTGAGAATTTCATGTTTTGTGTGTGAATAATTAATTTTCATTTAAATTTTAAATTACAACCCTGAAAGACTCACCACAAAATAAAAATCCCACATTTAATGTAATAAAGTCACATCCGCAAAATGGCTTCTTTTCAAGAGAGAAGGTTCCACGAACGAAACTAGTCGATAACTTCAAATGGTAGAGTTATACAATTTCACATATACCCAATTTGCTTTGTATTATTTTTACGACTTTCATATGATGCAATCTCCTTTGACGTATGATCACAACATGTGTCTAAGAAATGAAACTATTTATTATAATTTTTGGATAGCATCAAAAATTTATTTATTTTGGGTAGCGGCATAATTAAACGCATAGTCTATTTATTTATACAACAAAATTAGTATTTTATCATTGTTTCAAATATCTCAACATGAGGTGTATAAAGTTACTAAAGTAAATTCTACGGTGATAACCAATAAAACAAATCCCTGATTACACTGTACATTGTCATACACTCATTACAATTTGCCAAACAATCAGAAAAGTAACAAGAACGGAGGCGCAATCAATCAAAATTCCGCCATCTTGTCTCATTTAGCAAATTGAGAAGCATAGTCCTTTAGAATGCTGACGTAAAATGATTTATTGTTCAAAGATTCGTTACGGTAAAGAAAAATTGTCGTATTTTCTTTAGACTCAAAAATCTTGTTAACGTTTTTTTATAAAGTTATACCAATTAAAATGAATATTGTTCAATGAAATCAATACAGTCTCTAAACAAAACAGGTAACTTTAGGGAAATGAAAATCTGCAAATAAGTAAAAATTTTAAAAAACGTTATTTTCGTTTAATGACATTATTAGTTTCAACGTGCAATATTTCTTACTTAGTTTAATACATTACACAATACAAACAAAATTCCCTCAATCTGACTTGTTCGTTATAAGTCTTTGTATTGGGCATAGAAAGCTTTTTTCGCCGTAAAACAAAGGCACACGAGCAAGTGCTGCATGGACTGTATTGGGGCACTGCAATTATCTCAAGGTCGAAATGTAAAATTTGGGCTTTGTCACGACCCGTAAAATTATATTTTCTTACCATAGTTGCAACATGTCATTGTCTTCGGATATTTGAAACTCAACAAACATTTCGTTTTATTTTTTTAAAGTAACAAATTTACGTCGTCGAACCCGCAAATACCGTCATACAAGTCCATATTGCTTTGGATTTTAACCTGGTTTCGACGTACAGTGGCATGCTAATTGAATTTCGTGATTGGCAGATCCCTCAGAGGATTCCAGATTTTTACGTGCCCTCCCATTTTACGCTCGCCTCGGTGAGGTGTAACACAATCAACGTGGTTTATACGGAATTTGGGTGTATTTTTATGCTATTATTTTCTTTGATATTTCTTTTTTAAGATTGTACATATATCACGGGGAGCGAGCGACGGAATTGCATGAAATAAGTCCGCCATTCTTATTTAGCAGCATTAGAGCTCCTTCTGAAAGAGTTCGTTAAGGATAATATCTCCTTTATCTATTTTTGCCGCCAAGCATTAATGTGAGCATATTGCTTTCCGGTTTTGAAAAGTGCTGGTGACATTACAGGAACATGGGACTTGTCATTTATGTCTCAAGGTGACGGGCGTGGTGGCAATGCTCCTCAGTTCTTTGCGATTTAAAGCTCTGAGTGGCACTGCAACTGCTTTGGACTGGCGTGTCGTATAACACCAGGCGCACGACCTACTCGTCCCGTTACTAGGTATCATAAAAAAATCCGAGGGACTGGACGTAGGCTGAAGTTTCACCACTTAGTTGTGAATATACCTAGTTTTGCACGAAACGTAAAGAGCTATTAAGATATACGCAATATTCGCTACCGCTGTGAGTAGCGATATTTGCTACCGCTGCGAGTAGCGATATTCGCTATCGCTTTGGGTAGCGAAACTATGATTATTTTCTCTCGTCTAGACAGTAATTTCTGCGCCGTCAGTGAATAAGACCACTATATAACCGCACGTAACGTGTAATCTCAATAAATGTATCTTATGACTGTTTCAACACCATGTTTTCAAATGAATCCGTTTATTATGTAATTTTAATTGACTTGCGGGGTATACTGTATCTCGGTTTCACTCTAGCCGCGGAAATTCATTTAAATATTTAATGGAATATAGCGCGGATTTTTCGCTACCCACAGTGGTAGCGAATATTGCTTATCTAGGCATGGGCCTATCCAGATATAAGCGTATGGAGGCTTCCACATTTATATGGCGTACGGCATTGAAATGGAATTCCCTGCCTGCATATTTGTACCCTTGGCAGTATAACTGGGGTCTTTTTAATTCTAGAGTGAATAAGCATTACAAAGGTATTCATAGATAGAGCTATCGTCAAAATCATCGTCGCTTTCTATCAGACGAGATACGCACGTATTTTAGCCATATAAACAAGTTCTAGTAGCAGAAGAGCTCCGCGTGAAAAAGTTCACCCAAGGAAGTACTGCCACCTTACCTACATATTTCTTCCGCCAATCAGTAATGTGAGCGATATTGTGTTACGGTTTTGAAAGGTAAGGGTGCTGGTGAAATTATAGAGACATGGAACTTATTAACTTGTACCTCAGGGTGAGGGGCGCAGTGGCAGTACTCCTGTGTTTTAAAGTATTAAGTGCCGTGCAGCTGTTATGGACAGGCGTGTCGCTTACCACCTAGTTACTTTAGGTGGTAATGCTACCATCACATGAACACTCCCGGACACGTAATTCGAGCCATCTTGTATTTTCTGTATCAAATACTTCAAGCTTAAATAATGTCTGATTGATCAAAAACTATTACGCAATTTTGAAACCGGTATACTATACGTAAGTGTTTGTTCAAGACTTGAATTCGTACAATCGGTTATCTCTCTCTTTTCGTTTGTTTATTCGATGATGATAATATTTTTGTATTATAATTCTTTAAGAGTAAAAATGCAAGATACTCCAATTATGTGCCCGGGAGTGTATGTAGAAAACACGCTTAACGGACATGTACGCCTACATAATATAATCAACGGGTTAGTTGATATGTGGTAAATATAGAACTTTGGAATTAGCCTAAATAAAATCTCGGCTTACCGAATCTCTATCTCTCTCTCTCTATCTTTCTCTCTCTGACTGATCGTCTATAATATGTTTCGAACTAACACCTATTTGTTTTCGATAGGGCACCACACGTTTTAACTCGGAATCAGAAAAAGTTTCAAGTCCATGTAAACTTTGTAAATGTTTTTCATTGTACAATCAAAAGCATGATGCTTTTTACAATTTATACTGTCTTATAGGGAGCATAGTTTTGAATATAAACGTTTAATATAAAATTGAACGTGACATCCTCCCTAAAACTACAAACAACGTTATACAGTGAATACGCTCTCAAAATCAAATTTGCTAACATAACAACGAAACTTTTGAAGGTTACCGACAGTGCCCCTCAAATCTTTGCGATTTAAACAAGTGGCACCAAGTGGCACTGCAATTGTTATGGACAGGCGTGTAGCTTCTCATCAGGCGCACGACTTGTTCGTCCCGTCACTTGATATTTTTTTAAAAATGTAATTTGTCATTTGACAAATTGTTCTAGAAATAAGGTGTTGTTAGCTACCCACCGAAGACGAGGCTTAATGCCTGTAAAATACAATGGAATATAATGAAGACTTGGGTTATGCCCACTAAAATTAGCGAAAAAAACTCACCAAGACTTAACTGTATGATTTTTAAACCTTCGCCTTTTCTTTAAAAAACAAAAAACATTCACACATTACAACATCGGGCGCTTTTAAATAAAAAATGAATTATTCTACACCGTCACTCGGTTCTATCAATAGTAGATGGCGGGACAGGACAAAAAATTTCCATCTGTCATCCTGCCAAAACGTCAGGGGACAGTTATCGAATTCTTATATAACAAGGTACTTTTATTCGAAAAGCAGCCAGCTTTATATAAACGTGACGCCTTTTTTATTATCTTAGTTTTTTTATCTATTTTATACAATAGTTATTCAGTTTCATTGGCAATTAATCACAGCAGATGACCGTGTCTATTATTAAAATTCTTTGTTATAAATCGAATTTTTCAAATAATGTTTTTAATACAGTTTAAGTATAGTTTAATAAGACAGAAAAACTTTAGATACTAGTATCATACGGCATTGTGCTTTGAAGTAATACCGCCGATATTAATAGAATCTTTGTACTGCAGAAACGCGTGGTTAGGGCAATTTACAATCTGGGCCCCAGAGTGTCTTTGAGAGATAAGTTTAAAGAGATTAACATGCTTTCTAGCGTCACAGTATATTTATAATATGTTAATTTATGTTAAGGAGAATAATATTATTTTTATTAAAAATGTAGGCGCTATTTATAAAAACGAATCTTCATGCGTGAACAGCTTCCCTTGGAGGTGGACGATTTTCTTCAAAGTTAAATGTGACCACTATGGAGGTACCCTCTTTCCAACAAAAAAAACATCAAAATCGGTTCACAAATACCGGAGTTATCGCATAACATACATACAAAAAGAAAACGAAGACGAATTGAGAACCTCCTCCTTTTTTTTTGAAGTCGTTTAAAAATAAACTAGCTATTCTTGACTGTCATCTTCACAAAGTCATAAATTCATTTAAGGGGCAATGTATACATTTCTATAATAAGATTCCGGGTAACATTCAAAATTTGACATTTACGAGGTTTAAAACTATAGTGAAACAAAAACTTTAATCTAATCGTTATTATGGTTATTATACAGCTTCTGCGTACTTGGATGACATAATTCCATGGTTACCTGTTTAGCTCTTGCAAGTAATCTCGATCTAAGATGTTTTTTAATAAATATTTTAAATGATAAATGTATTCAAATGTATATTTACAAAGAGCAACCCCCTTATGAAATAAACATGATTTGACTTAGACTTTGACTTTGACAGGTAGTGTAACTCCGTACAAACGTAGCAACGCCGGTTTCATGTGTGCATGTACGCATTGCGCCGTATACGCACACACACATTCGCATAGTCTCGCTGAGCATCCGAGGTGCACAGTGCGGGTTGTCGCAGAATTGAACCGTTCGCTCGGACTTTGAAATTTTTTCCTGTGTTTTTATATGTAGTTTTTGATTGGTTAATATATTTCTATGTATATACAAACTTGCATTTATAATAATCAATATACTAATCAGCAATGCTCGTATAAAATAAATAAAAATATAAGTACTTCATTCACAAAGGCTATTTCAATATAACACGGGAATACCACTATGAGTACCTTAATTTTTCAAATAAGATTTGCAACCTGTAGGCACAATTAAAGTAGTAATGTGACAACCCTAAACTCCGAGTGTAGGCATAGATGCACCGAACAGGTGGGAATTGATAATAACAACTTTACTTCACATTACGTCTTTTTTACTGAAATAGAATCTACATCAAATATATGGGTATATTTGATATAGAGATAGATGACACTTCTATTTTTTAGAGATAGATGACACTTCTATTTTTCTACAACGTCATTTTCCTATTTAATTTAAGTACTTATCTATGAAATTGCCGATTGCAAATATTGCTTAAAAATACTGTCACGGTTGAAGTTTTATATCTTTCACTTTTACTTAAAGTTTCAAATATAGTTATGTGTAGTATATTAAAGTTATGATATTTCGTTTAAAAAATCAGTTATTAATTTGTTTTTGTACTGTTAGTGTTTGATTTAGCTGTTTCAATCCCATTCTTAAAGTAATGCATCCTAATTAACATCCTTGATAAGAAATTCAAAATAAATAGAAAGTTTTGCCGTCTTCTGAATAATCACTCTTTGTAAGATACAAGTCTGAGAAATTAAGGTATCGAAATGCCATATGCCATAACCTCAGTACAGAGTACTAAAAAAACCGACCTCAAAAGTAGGTGGAATTACGTCTATTTGCTAAGTTTTATTGAAATATCCCCTAGATCGCCACTATACAGGACTTGACAATGGAGATAATAAAAATCGGTTCTCACTACTCAAAGCATATTGAGAGAAAAACGCCTTGAATTGGAGAAATAGCAAAATCAACCATTAAAGTAATTGCTCCTAAATTAAAGTTAGGCGCTATTTATAAAATGAATCTTCATGCGTGAACAGGCACCCTTTGAGGGGGATGATTTTCTTCAAAATGAAATGGGACCACTATGGAAGTACCCCCTTTCCAACAAAAAAGAATCATGAAAATCGGTTCACACATACCGGGGTTATCGCGTAACATACATACAAAAAAAAGAACATACAGTCGAATTGAGAATCTCCTCCTTTTTTGAAGTCGGTTAAAAATAACTAGTATTGACTGAAAAACAAAATCGGTTTTTATTCTGGAAGTACATTAGAGCCTCGACAAACTGGTATTCCAAAATAACACGCAATTTCGATTTTTCCACGGTCACAGAAACGGCTAAATGAAACATAAATTGAATGGTAGAAAAACAAACGAATAACTGGATTTTAAAATAAATATTATGGCTATATTATTCGTAAAATACTAAGAACCTCGCAAAACTATATTACTAACATCATAAACAACAATTTTTGTTCCAGGACTTTTAATAACCTATCAGATTTTACTTTCATACAAATCAGAATATATTTAAATATAAAAATATATTACAACACACAGCAGTAACCCAATGTACAAAGAACACATACATAAATATTTAAGCAGTTTATTTTATTTAGTGACACACGCGTCCGTCACTCATCTCAGCTTAGAGCTCTTTGAAAACCAGCGCCACAGTCAATTAGGGCTGTGGCATAAGATGAATCAAGTCCATTTGCGTTTGCCACAACCGCACAAATGACAGTACAACATTTGTAATCGTTACATTTATGTTTTTTTTTGTCTATTGTGTCCTATTTTGTGTTGTTTTTACTTTTGTTTTTGTATTTTTTATTATGTTTGTTAAGTCTTTTTATTTTTTAGTGTAATCAATATTTTTTTTGTTATGGCGTTGCAATAAATATCTATTATATTCTACATAGATCTAAACTCGAGCTCAAAGCGGTAATTACTCTGTGCAGGACGGGTGCGGCTCGTCGAGGAAATGCTTGTACATTTGAATTTATCTTACTACCAAATACAGACCTAAAAAGTGTCAGATAGTACCACAAAAACTTTAAAGTTTATTTTTGGTAAATTTGGCATGTTTGTTTAACATGTGCGAAAGGAATTCCGCTGTCGCTTCCAGTACAAGTTAGGGAATACGGTACGCATCGTTTTCTGGTTCTTGAACCTGACCTTGACCTCGGGTAATATCGCCTATCCTGTTTAAAAATTCACGTATCATTTGTGCTGAAAGCGAATTGCCACCGAAATCCAATTTCAGAAATTATTATTGTTTTTGAATTTTAAATTGAAAAACGATGTTCGACCTAATACCGTAAAGGCGAACGAGTTTTATACCACAAGCATTCTGAAAAAATACCATCCCAGCACTCGCTTAGCTTACATAGTGCTCCTATAAAAAGACAAATATTTTGAACAGAATAATAGCATACATAGACAGAACAGAACAAAATAACACCCTATATTAGTTCCTGAGTCGTGTCTACTGACTGAATACGACTTAGTTTGATTAGTTTATATCCACACTAGAATCAAATTTCCTTTATTTAGATCTCTCGTATGACTTTTCTCGTAAGTACACTCAGTAATGTATTGCCTACTTTGCTTGGTTTGGCGAGGGCACAGCAGATCCAGAATCTCGTAGGTAATAATGTAAGAGACTCAATAAAATACTCGTATATTAGCAGGAAACAAAGTATTAGAAATGTTCGACTTACCCATACAATGTCACATAAATATAATGCTTAGGGACAACTGATCTTTCTTAGGTGGCCATAAGCACGATTGCTGTTACATAACAGACAAAACTTGTTTTAACACGTGACGCAAAAAGAGAACAGTCTAATCGTCTGATTTTTTATTTGTATTGCAAAGCTTTTTTTTTAATTTAACGAGTCACCCGTGACTCCGGAGGAGAAGGGGGAAAAACTGTTTCACTAAATCAAATGGTTTGAGTGATTGCTATTAAATAACTGTTTGAGAATAAAATATCTAACTTTGGACATAAATTTTATATGGAGATAATTTTGTTTAAGTACTACAGACAACCTGCTAAAATTTGGGTTTTCAATTGAAACCTAAAATTATGAAATTCACATTTATCCCAAAACTTGAAAATTGCCCAGCGGTTTATCCACACGCCCCACCACCAGCTGTCCCATCAGTCGCCATCGCTTGTCAACATCGGATGTATCAAATTTTCTCCGCCTGTTCTTATTTTATTCATATTAATTTTAAGTGCGCAGATTGCGGGACGCGAGAAGCGGTCCCCACACCGCTGCTCCTAAAATCTAGGATCGCGTTCAAATACCTCTCCTTAATCGAGACGGTTCATAACCAGAGGTGGGCGTTTAAACGAAAAGCACTTAAAAAAGTCTGCTTTTTAAAATAAACGCATAAGCACGCTTTTCATTGGTCACTGGTCAGTTCTATAGATACTCAATAATTTCAATTTTTACAACGTGCCTAAGTTTCAAGTAGGACTATCTATGTTTCATAAACAAATTAATTCAACATAACGTTGCAAGCTTTTTTAAACATAAAGTCTATGCGCTTAAACGTTTTTCTAAACAATTTGTTAAGCGTCAAACTAAAATGCGTTCAAGTGAAAAGAGCTTTTACAAGCACGCTTTTTAAACGTACCTTTTAACGTTAAAAAATAAGCAGTTTTTCCATTTCAGCGGTTAACAACTACAAAAGTTAAACAAATTATGTTTATAAACGCTTTTAACCGCCAATGAACAAAATGTTAATATAATGATGTTATGTCATAAATAAAAATATATCTTTTTTACAAAAAAAAACTTACTTTTCCTAAAACCTTTAGTCGTCTACTCTTGCGTTTTGCTGTCAACACAACGACGTTGCAAGCTTTTTTTAACATAAAAGTCTTATGCGCTTAAACTTTTTCTAAACGATTTTGATAGCTTCTAACTAAAAAGCGTCTAAGTGAAAAAGCGTTTAAAAAAGCACGCTTTTTAAAAAAAGTATAAAGTTTAAACGTTTAAAAAAATAAGCAGTTTTTCCCATCTCTATTCATAACTATATCTGATGAGCATCGGCGTAGCTGCTCAAAGATCATCAGGAAATTTGGTATGCAATAAAAATCGTTTATGTCTGAGCTCGCATGTCGTTTTCCTTTCCCATCGCAATCCATACTATACCAAAGCCCCATAAACCGCCAGTGACTCAAATAATCTCAGTACAGAATACTAAAAAAACCGACATCAAAAGTACGTGGAATTACATCTATTTGCCAAGTTTTCTTGAAATCGGTTACCAGAAAGTGCGCAAACCCGGATTCATCCCCTAGTTCGCCACTATACGGAACTTGACACAGGAGATAATAAAAATCGGTTCTCACTACTCAAAGTATATTGAGAGAGAAAAACGCCTTGAATTGGAGAATAGCAAAATCGACCATTAAAATAATTGCTCCTTATAAAAAAATGTAGGCGCTATTTATAAAAATGAATCTTCATGCGTAAACAGCCACCCTTAGAGGAGGATGATTTTCTTAAAAGTTAAATGGGATCACTATGGAGATACCCCCTTTCCAACTAAAAAGAATCATCAAAATCGGTTCACAAATATCGGAGTTATCGCGTAACATACATACAAAAAAAATACAGTCGAATTGAGAATCTCCTCCTTTTTTGAAGTCGGCTAAAAATAGTGTGTGTGACAACATTCGAACTGGAAAAATCTGCATCTACATCATCTCAAATTTTTAATTAACTATCCGCATCTCCGCCCGACATTAAGCAGAGTACGCAAGTTTTTTCATGGTGGCGTTATCGGTGGTCGCATGTGCAGAGGTGAAGCAGTACGAGCTCTTCGACATTTTGGATGTAAAGGTTGGTGGTAGCATGGCTTCCGTTCCTTTTACTTTGCGAGCTCGCCAATCCCGCAGCTCTCCACGAGTTATCGAAAGTTTTATCATTATTTTTCTTATTATAGCGTCACCAACTGCTACAATATGGTAACTTTGATCTGTTGCAGCAACCGCGACAGTCTGGAGCTATCCAACTCAACTACTTACAACAGAACTATAGTGTTTGGACTCATAAAATTGGTTTCGAAGAGTTGTTATCTTACAGATGGTCACTGTATTGATTATTGGAGTATTTTGTATCGGAGTCAATTTGGATTTAAGTTTTTAATGTGAGAAAAATGTTGTTCTGGGTTAACCCAACCGCCCAGTTGTTTTGCAAACTTCTCCACATGTGAATTTTAATAAATTCGACGAAAAATTTTGCTTTAGTAGCAGTAGAGCTCCTTGTGAAAGAGTTCGTCCAGCGAAGTATCGCCACCACACCTATTTCTAGTATTGTAAGCATTACTGCGTTGTGGTTTTGAAGGGTAAGGGTGCTGATAAAATTATCTAGGCACAGATAATATAGGCACAGGGGAATTGTCACTTTGTCTCGGGATGACGGACGCACTGCAACAATTTTGGATGTGCGCTTACCGCGTTTTGTCGTTTCGTCTCTTGATATCATAAAAAAGCGTTACCTATCTCCAAATCATAAAATTGGGACTTAATTTGATGAATTTTTATTATCTCGTTGGTTATATATTTTCGCGATATTAGAATTATATTACTTTTAAGCAAGTACGTACATTGTTCCGTTAATAAACATACCTCAAACTTGGTTACGTAAGTAAGTAGGTACTTAAACTTGGTAAAGCAAGTAGGTTATTGCCTTAATGAACATAACTCAAACAACCAAGTCTTAAGTTGTGTTTATTATCGCTACAAGTTACTTACTTCAGACTTATCGTTTGGATTAAAAATGTATTAACAACACAGACTTTTCTATGCACTTAACAAGAGACAGAATAAGCAGATTACACCGAAGTTGAGAAGTGCAGCTAACCGTATTTGCGTGTTGGACATTTTGGCCAATTTAATCTCCAACGCGGCTGCCAACAAAAAGCCCATTATCGGAGGCCTCTTATCTTGTTAGCTACGCTTACGTTATGCAGTGTAAATTGTATCAGTAGACTAACGAAGTGGAATTTTTTTTTAATAAAGTGCAAACACAGCGGTCTAGAACACAAATCGTTGTCGTCGACGAAAAAGGCTGAAATGAAGCTGGACACGCCTGCCGTATATCGAGCGAGCTGTGTGCAAAGCACCACCACGCAAGACGGAGACGTGGAAACTCCGAAAGAGATGGCGTAACGAGCTAGATGTTCAGATGAGAGCCTACAGCCCGTAGCAACGTTATATCGAGATAAATGGAGGAAAGGAAGGGTGGTCTTTTGCCCGGGACTGTGATAATAACAACTGACAATGAATAATAATAAATGAAATTCGTCAAGTTCGCTGATTCGTTCCGTAGCTCCGTTGGGAGAGCGGTAGCGCCGGTCTAGCAAACAGTCGCTGGTTCATATTCAGCCGGATCGAAGGAAATTTTCTTTGTATTTGTTTCTGTCTTTGCTTCATTATTGATGTTATTATTAACACCAGAATTGTAGAGTATTTTCATTGGAAAAAAAAAATAAATACCGGCTGAAAAAAGCACCAAACAGTTACGGTAGACGACCTCTGTGGCTCGTCCATTTGCACTGTGGGCGCTGAATGACAACAAACAAACTTTTCTAGATAGACAGATATACATTTTATTGCTCACACACAGGAACAAAAACAGTACATAGACAGCTTAAAACATTAGTTGTAAGGCCGCTTTTACCCATATTAATGGGCAAAAGCGGCCTTATCGCTAAGAGCAATCTCTTCCAGACAACCTTTGAGACATAGGAAAGCTAATCAGAGCGAGATATGTAGTGTGCCAATAGGAACATTTGAATTGTATTTATTGTTCCATTAGATATAGAAAAATAGAACCGATATCCTCTCCAATTGGAGAACATGTTTGACGTAATTCCACTCATGACATTCTTCCTTGAGGTGTGCGAATAATAAATAACGATATAGTTAGTATACTTAAATAAACTTATACTTACTATTAAATACGCGAAATATCGTAAGATATTTACGCAATCCTATTTTGAAAATAGAAAGCGACTTAGAATGTGGGATTTCAGATGGGAGTTCGTTCCATAGTAGCTTTTCTAGGTTAGTTCTGGTGTTGTGGGAAGTGACCCATAGTACACTACCCAGTAAATTCCATTGCTTTGGTACTTACAGTACAGGCTATTCGCTAGATTGAGACCATACATTTAGTGTGGTTGTCTGGCACATTATTATTATTAGTATACGGCTAATAATTCAGAAATTCGTTGGTTGGTCGAACATTAGGCATCAAACATACCGAAGTCATATTGTCTGTTTACTCTGTGAAGAACTGTATAATTTGTTGCAGAAACCTTTAAATGGGGCAACACTTTAGCACAGGGTCACTTGTGTTGTGTAACCTCAAATTTATATAACAAGTGCGTATGACTTGTTGGTGTTTCTAAATAAACAACGAAAAAGAAATTAAAAAATGTTTACCACCACTTAAAGACAATTTTAAACCGCAATCTCGTTGCTGGAATTGGAAAACCTTCAGCCTGTATCTGTATTTATTGTAGCTCTCGTCACACTTCAATTGAGCAGCTGCATTGTGCTGTGTGGTGTGTAATAGATAGGGAGGAGGTACCTATTCGGGCGGATTCTGCACTCTGAAGCCTATCGCCTTGAGTCAGCAGCACGAAGAAGTTTGTTTGTCTACCTTAATTTGTAATATTGTGGACTCAAAGATCGAACAGCGCTCCCAGTTCGAACGACTTTCGCAACTCGTCTTAGACTTTTTCTTTTGCCAATACCTTTGTATTTGCATTGTACAGTGGTAATTGGGCTAATTATCCCAAATCTTCCCTTGTACTAAGACAATAGAACTTGGTGCATTGGTTGCTCTCTATCAGCTGTGATGTGAAGTAGAAAGTTTTGATAATCGTTTGTGATTTTTATAATATTTCGTGAAGCTTAGAATAATAAAGAATATTATGAAATGATTGTCTATGTCGGAACAGTATATGCTAATTTGAATGCGCCAGAATTCAATATCCTGAATTTGGAGAAGCCAGAGAGAGAGAAGGTTAATTTTTTTTTATAACATTAAGTGACGGGACGAACAAGTCTTGTGCCTGATGGTAAGCAACACGCCTCTCCATAACAGTTACAGTGCCACTCAGAGCTTTATATTGCGAAGATCTGAGGGGCACTACCACTGGGCCTTCACCCTGAGACATAAGTTGACAAGTCTCATGTGCCTGTAGTTGCACCAAAATAATGATGATTTCGATGAGAATACCAGGTCTATATAGGTCAGGTAGTATTTAACGGCCAGCACCCTTATAACTTTTGCCGCATACATGACCTGATAAGGAATGTCAAGGACGTTGCCACTGGACCGCGATCACCAATAATAGAACTTGAAAATATGTCTATTGATAATATAATTGTCCTTAACAGCCGGATTAGAGCTTTCAACGTGTTGTAATTGTTACAGTCTACGTCTTGTTTGGCGTTTGCCGCGTCATTAATAAAGATATTTGGAAAGCATAATTATAAAAAAAAACCGACATCTAAAGTTCGTGAAATTACAAACATTTGCCAAGTTACTTTTAAGTTTCGCGTGGAAAGTGCGCGAAACCGGATTCATTCCCGAGTTTGCCATCCTTAGAGGTGGAATATTTTCTTCAAATTTAAATGGGACCACTATAGAGGTACTCTCTTTTCAACAAAAAAAGAATCATCACAATCGGTTCACAAATCGCGTAACATACAAACAAAAGAACTTCCTCCTTTTTTGAAGACGGTTAAAACAAATTTGAGAATAAAAATTTAACTTAAAATAATAATCACGTAAAACTGAACCTTATACACAAAAAAAAAATCACATGAAGATATCTCGATCAGATAATCGATTTCAACACCATGGGTCGTGTCTTACCAATCTTGATACTTGCACTACGCAAAGCTTCCCTTAACTTTGGATAAATCCGTCCGGAGGACTTTTTTTATTGATAAATGGGCGCCTTTAGGGTGTAGCACTCGATATAGAATGAAAGAAGCAGGCTCAGCGTTTATACTGACATAAAAGACTGAGAGCTTACAGATTTAGGCGCAAGATTAAGATGTTAAAGAATAATGTAACTAATGACTTTGTCATTAAAGTCAGATCAAACAGAATTTGTGTTTTTATTATGAGAATGGAAAATTGTCTTCAATGGTATATGAAGACGCCAACCAGTATTAAATCCCTCTAGAGACCTTGGTTAACGAGAACAGGGACAGTTAATGCAGATCAGTAAATAATATTTCATAGAACCTAAGCAAGTAGACAAATTTATTACTGTATTTATATTAACTTTTGCGTTTAAAGTTGTAGCTATTTTTCACTTCCAACATGACGTTTAATGGTCTCGTTTTAAGGTTTATTTTCTACATTTTTTCGATAAAGAGAGACTTCATACTCTGAAAACAAAACACACGTCCTTGACAATGAAATTTTCCGTAGCATCTATCTTCGCAGCCCATCTTATAAAAAATTAATACACGTACCGTTCTACGATGTGCGTAGCATTCGCAGCACGTAATTTGTAGCGTTCTACTAAACCCCGTTGACGTAGAAACTCATTGATAAAATAAAATGTTTCTATTCGACGAGTGAATTTTCTTATTCGTGTACCGTTCGTTAAAAAAAATGTAAAAAATATCAAAAAAATATTTTTTTTATTTTGATAATATACAGGTAAAGTAAAAAAGACAATAAAAGCTTAAATACTAGACAGTAAAACTAGGATTTTTAAATTATGAATTGAATTACGAATTATGAATACAATTGGGTCCCCTCGGCAAGGTGCCCAAGATACTGGCAGCGTTCCCCCTTTGTATTGCTATGCTAATGCGTTGGGCAAGGTAGCTGCCGGTCCTTGAGTTTCCCAGACACTATTAATTTTTGGACAAAATTTTGTACAGATTAAGAGCACTGGGACCCTACGCTGTAAATAGGTAGTCGAAGCCGAGATCCTGGTAGAAAATATCTTGATAACAATACTTCTGTAACTCCAACAAAAGCAATTCTAAAAGAATTACCAAAAACTTATCAAATTATTAACGAGAGTCATTGCCTTTAAATTAATTTCGGGACTCCTTATATTCTTAGGATCATATTAATATGAGCCGTACATTAATATTATCTGTCTCAAGTACAAAATTAACATTTTCTCGATCGAATTCACCGATTCTTTTTGTTTGGTCTTAAACAATTTTAAGTTTGTTATTATTTTTTCATGTTGTCAATTTTTTTATCAGACTCGTTTTTGAAATGTAATAACGCATGTACTGACTTGCTGACTTAGATTGAATATTAAAGAAAAAAAACTTGAAATTTCTACTGGATTTATTTTTTGGTAATTAAGTACAATGAGACATATTCTCTGACTTCGAAGGTCGACGTACTGCGTGTATGTATGACTTGTTGACGCGTTCCCGATACACACCCATGCTAGACGTCAACACATGAAATATTGTAGTAACTGCTGGTGTGCCTAATAAACAAATAAATTCACAAGTCCTGTGTGCCTATAGTTTCACCAGGACTCTTACCGTTCAAAACCATGACGAAATAACGATGACAGGCGGCAGAAATAGGCACGGCGGCTAACTCTTTCACAAGGAGAGAGCTCCTTGTGCTCCTTGTGTAAGAAGAGTCTTATGCTACAACAAAACATAGCGGGCTTTTTTTTTTAATCATATCGAGACTTAATCGTATAGAAATATATTTTATTCGCCTCGATGTTTCAGACGTGTTGCAATGTCCATAGACTCAAAGGGACTTATGTAAGCGATAATCAAGTGTCGCCCGACAAGTCGCCGGATACTGTGAGAGTTGTGTGTCGATCTAGTGACACCCCTAGTGCACAAATAAATAATGAAGACCAAGTACGGGTTGTTAGAAAAACTCGAACAGCTAGAAGATGTTTACACCGGCCTCTTCTGTCCCTTCGAGACCAAGGACACTGCAACACGTCTGAAACGTCGAGTCAAAAACGTCGTTTAAATAATATGTGATAGTCATTAAAGTTTAAGTCAATGTATAGTAAGACCACTGCTCTTAGACCACTCGATTGTAATTTTGCTATTTATGTATTAAAAATGGATGAAATGGAATACATGACATCGAGTATATAAGTAGAAATAGAGACGAAATAAGCCCTTCCTTCCCTGGCAACTCATCAGGCAAATGGGCCTCATATCATTTTTAAATATCAACTCTCGTTTGCTCTGAAATCACAAATTAGAAAATTTAAATAGTACAGCGCCAACAACTGACCCATGTGTACGTCTCCGTATATTCCAAAAATTATTCTGTATTTATTGTAATAAAGATAATATCTCTAACAATGGGGGCTGTTCCATTCGGTGGTGTGGGAAAAACAGCAAAACATCTAATTACAAAACAAACTGAATCACATTTCATAGGTAATTAAATATGCAATTTTTCAATTTTCACCATTAAAGCAAAGCTCAAGTTGAACTAGTCGATTTGAAGTAAAACAATGGACGACACCCGTCATTTGTTTCGAATTCTGGCTGGCCAATCGGAGTGCAGTTGTCTCCGTATAATATGGCAGAATAGTTTTCAAACAAATTAAATGATATTTCGTCTCTATTTCTGGTAATATACTCGATGATACAAGAACAAGACAGTGTTCCACTATTGCACAGACCGTTCTGTATCTACACTTACCTGTATAACCGTCATCATGTCAGCGTGTGCTCTTTATTCCAGCACAAAAGCGCGATGGATGAGAGTCTTTGTGTCGCTGTAATCAAACACTACAAGAACGACGCTATGAAACGTGTACGTTTTCATAGACTTCTCAGCCTAGGTACACATATATAAGATACCACTGCTTTCCAACAATCAGGTAATTTTTATTACTATTATAAAACTATATTCAGAATGTACATGGTGATTACGTGACAACATTGGAACAGTGTACAATTTAGCGACTTTAGGGTCTTATAAATGCGGTGTTTTTGTAACTGGCCGCTGTTCTAAAAAGTCACTGTGTTAAAATTTTCCGTATAATTATTTTAAACCCAAACTCAAATAATTTTTAGTAAGAGTAGAGCTCCTTGTGAAAGAATTCATCCAGGAAAGTACTGCCTTACTCATTTCCGCCTCGAAGCAGTAATGTGAGCATTACTGCGTTACAGTTTGCACAAACAAAGTACAAGTTATGTCTCAAGATGACGGGCACAATGTCAGTACCCCTCAGATTTTTGTGTTTCAAAGCTCTGAGTGGCACTGCGCCTGTTATGGACAGACACGTCGCTTACCACCAGGCGCAAGAGGTGTTCGTCCCAAAATCTAATACAATTGAAAACGTGAATATGTTTTTGGAACAACGACATTAATATCGAGTTCTTAGATTTTCGCCATTGTCATACTTTGGAATGAAACTAGTTTTTCGGATTTAAATCGCGTATATTTGTTTTTTCAAACTAACCAACGTTTCGGACCTTTTACAGGTCCAATGGACATGTCATAACCTCATCGTCAGCCGTGGCCATTGAACCTGTATAGTCGGTCTTTTTTAAATACGGAGTATAATGACATTTGCAGGGTTGCCAGTTTTCATAAAGTTTTAAATAGTTCAGTAGTTGTTGTCGATGTATTGTGACAGAAGGTAATATTTTGCCAAATATGATTGTGAAAGTTACGACATTGTAATGATTACTAATTGCGTTATTACCTTTTTTATTCTTATTTTGACAGTTGGCCTACTAGTAACGAGATCAATTTTCATTCATAAAAGAAATAGCCGGATTTGATTATCGATATTGAATTAAAATGAAAATCTTTAAAATATGTCTCCTCTTTGTATTTTTCATAAACATAGTTCTAAATACTGTGCGTGTATGTATAAGCTTACAAAAAATGATAATTAAAATTAACTTGTGCTCAGTAATTGGGTGAATAATGAGTCGAGGATGATTCAAATATAACAAGTTCGGGTATTTATTCCATAAGCATGACCAATATTCAGTCGATAGTCGATGTAATATTTATCGACTGCAATCACTAGACACTTTAGCGCAATGAACTGTCATATTACTCCGTCTTCAAAAAAGACAGACTGTAAATGGCCCGAAACTAAAAAAACCGACCTCAACAGATTGTGGAATTAAATCTATTATATTTACCAAGTTTTATTGAAATCGGTTAATGGAAAGTGGGTGAAAATCCAATAAACTGGATTCATGCCCTAAATATTGTCTTCAAATTGAAATGAACCATAACTCATACCTCTTTTCCACCAAAAAAAGAATCATGGAAATCGGTTCACAAATGTCAGAGTAATCGCCTAACATACACAAAAAGAAGAAACGAATTGAGAACCTTCTCCTTTTTTAAAAGTCGGCAAAAAAACATATATACGCGTTTCAAATCCGATAAAAATAGTTTCATTTCGAACGACATCTACGTTCAAATTTTTAGTTTAACATTTATGAAAAGTTTTATTGATAAGGCTAAGTCTGAAATTATGGTAAGTCGGGATGTCTACAATGCTAACGTGGCGTTCGGCTTTTGTATGAATAGGGTAATACGTTGAGCGAGGTAGCTACTAGTTATTAGGTTTCCTGGTCGGGTCTAAAAGCATTCCAATTTTAAACGGTGCGAATAAACACTCAGAGATTCTGGTATTTTTGGTGCCTGTATCGTATTACTGTGACTTATAGATGCAACTGTAAATGTAAATTTAAAAAAAAAAAATGAAAGATCATTATTTTAGTTAGCTCCTGGTGAAAGTGTTCGTCCAGAGAAGTACTGCCACCTTACCTATTTCTGCCGCCAAGCAGCTATGGGGTAAGAATGCTGGTGAAATTACAGGCACATGGGACTTGTCAACTTATGTCCATACATATGGTGATGGGCCCCGTGGCAGTGCGCCTCAAATCTTTGCGTTTTAAAACTCTGAGTGGCACTGCAACTGTTATGGGCGATGTGTAGTTTACCATCAGGCGCACGACTTGCTCGTCCCGTCATTTGACGGGAAAAAAAAATTAAAAATATGTATTTCACAAATTTTTATTGACTAGCTTGTAAGTAGGTATTTTATTTAGGTATTCTCATCCATATTGTGGCATTTTGTCATTTTGTAACTTTTTGCTCAATTGACAGTCAACTTGAGACTCGTTTCGATCCTGTAGTCAAACGTAGATACAATTATGTAGGACTTTGTCTAGTTAAGAAAATTGTACCCTTTTTTTTAATTCTAATATAAAAATGTTAATAAAAAAACTTGAGACTAATATATCCTGCTTATTGATGTTCAGTATTATATCACGGAGAGTGTGCGATGAAATTGCGCCTTTTGGAATTTCAATTCCGCCTTCCCCTTTCCATCATCGGGGCCTAGAGTAGAGTTTAACTACGAATGAGCGGTAGAGTTTAAATCCATGTGACTATTTCAATGTAACTTGCTTACTTATGAAGTAAGGTTATTTGAGATTGAGTTTAAGTGTTTGTTCATTTATGTGTGAGACGTTGTCTGAACTAATTTATTTCCAGAACTACACCACAACATTAAAAAGTTAATAGTTAATCGTCTTAATTGTATCTATTCTAAGCTACTTTTAATAAAATACGAACATGTCTCGAAAAATTTAATAAAAGATTACGTTATTTGTTCAAGGTGTAGGAAAGTTATTTATTTCTTTCACGATTCTAGAGGGTGAGGCAACATTTTTACCCATTAAAACAAACAACTTTCACTATGCGATCAAATTGAGAGAAAAATATGGGATGTTCCTTACTAAATGATCATAATTCATACCTAATCGTCGAAAACAAATGGGATAGTTGACTATTTGTCGGGTTTATAGAGGGGTCTCGATCATATAAGTATAAACCATAATTCCGTGTAATATGAAACAAACTGCGAATACTTTTAGCAGCAGTAACGCTTCTTGTGAAACAGTTCATCCAGGGCTGTACTGCCACCTGCTATTTCTGTGAGCATTACTGCGTTCCGGTTTTAAAGGGGTCGAGTGCTGGTAAATTTACAAGCACATGGGACTTGTCAACTTGTGTATCAGGGTGACAGACGAGGTCCCGGGTTAGTTTCCCGGCCCGGGATAAATAATTTGTATGGCCTGCATTTATTTCTCTTGTGAGTTTGCGTGTAATTTGTGGTTGTCTATGTAAGTGTCCATACTGTACCCGGGATACAGGGTTTCCCTAATGCGGGGCTATTTTTGTTTTAAAAAAAACTTTAATAGTGACATGAGTTAATAGCTGTAGAGTTTCCTTGTGAAAGTGTGCGTGTGCGTGTGAGCGTTATAACTCTTACCGCCAGATGCACGACTTGTTCATCCCGACACTTGATATCATTAAGAAACGGTCTTCTGACTACGCAGGACACATCTGGGTAGATTCTACCTACGTATTCCTTCCGCTAAGCAGCATTGCCATGTTCTGTATTGAAGGTGTTATCACAGAACTCCTCAGTTCCCAGTGTGGAACAGCGCGCAAATTCTCCCCCACATTATAATCTTCCTGAGGAAAGGTCCATGCCCACTGGGCGCCCACAGGCCTACTACTCAAATCATTATACAGGTTAAGAGCCCTAAGCTCGCCCTTTTGTCGCGTGACACAGTTTAAGCTTTCAAGGGCCAACAGCAAAAAGCAATTACAGGAATAGCAGATTTGAAATTTAATATTTCAAAGCTTTACAGCTAGCAATGCATTTTCAACTTTAAGAACATTTGAAGAAATAAGAAGGGGAGCAACGTTTGTCTGTTGCCCCTTTGTATATTACAAAGAAAAAGTGTTTTTATCAAACAAAATTACTTGAATTACATCAAAAACATTGATGGCTTCTAAAATCAAGGCATATGTAGGAAAGTTGAAACAGGATTAGCTCGTAATTTTATTATTTCCACTCCGTGCCGATGTCGGGGATTATTTTCAGCTAAATTTATGTGACAGCCTAATCCAACGGGGTACCAACGTGTTCAAATTGATTTTCAACCGTATGTAATGTAATGAAAGATACAAATTCACATGACATTTCTTTTATGTATGAATGTAGCAAAATTCAAATTAGATGTTCATAGGAAATATTTAATATTAATCTTATATTATTAAATTTTGCTAAAATTGTATTTAATATTTGCTATAATTAATGGTTAAATTATTATTATACATTCGCAAATATATATATGTATATACTTATAATTATTTATACAAAGATCGGACATTCAGAAAAAAATCCTTATATCCGGCCGGATTAGAACCAACGTCTTCTAGCATACCGTGGCAAACGCTATACCAACTAAGCCACGGAACGAACCAGTAGACCTCACGAATTTTACTATGTGCTTGTTATCGTGTCTTTGTATTTGGCAGAAATAGGTAAGGTGACAGTGCTTCCCTGAGCGAACTCTTTCACGAGGAGCTCTACTGCTACTAAACACAAACTAATCATACGTTACTGTACAATAGTTAATGTGTTATTTTTCTATATTTACTTATTGGAAATTATGATGATTTACTACCATGATTTTCGTATACTTTGTCAAAATACTCCACTTGTTTGTTATTAGTATTTATACAAATATCGAACACAAAGAAAAAGTCCTGCGATGTTAAGTACTGCACTGGAACCAGTGTCTGTTGTCGTTCCAGAGTAGTGCTGAAAGAGACTCAGTCTTTTAAGGCGTTTTATAACGACTCGACTCCATTTTACAGGACTCGACTATAAATTAAAACTGGGGGTTCGAGTTTTTATTAATAAGACTCAGTCGTTATACTAAAAGACTCAAGAGACTTAAACGACTTAAACCACTCGAGTTGTTTGCAAAGGACTTTTTACCTATGTCTTATTAAACCCGAAGTTTATGAATAAAAATGATATAAGTAGTATGTAGTAAATAATCACGTTTATTTACATATAATAAAAATCGTAAAATAAATACCTTGTGGGTAGAAATGAAATCACGCCATACGGCTCATGACTCGCGACTCCCGAGGCTATGTGGCGCCAGTCGTTAAAGTCGTTTTAGTCCTATAAGTCTTTTGAGCTTCCTAGGATTAAAAGACTTCGACTCGAATTAGTCTTCAGTTTTAGTCCTATCACTCAAGACTTGAGGGTTAAAAGACTGGACTAATCGTGAGGCGTTGAAAATTAGTCGAGGTTTTTTAAAAGGCCTTAAAAGACTGGATCTCTTTCATCACTATTACAGAGCCACCGTTCTTAAATTAAAACTACACACAAAAACTGTACCTTTAGTATAAAGTTTTTATGTTTATAGACTAAAGTTACGAAATAAAGGCAGTGTCCCTTAGATTTTTGCTGTTTAAAACTCTAGGTGGGTACAGATCTTGCAAATGCGGCACAAATGCGCTTGTTTGCTGCACACGTGCATTTCGTTGTGGGATCTATTCGGGTGCCATTCGCGCGCCACCTGTTATTAATATGTGTTTAATAGCACGCATGTATTTTATTTCTTATTTATATTTTAAAATCCTTCAAACGAAAACTATCTTTATATGTATAATATAGGTAAGCAAATTACATATGAAATCGTCTTATTGACTAAACTCTACTACTTATTTATAAGGCAGATGCCCCTAACAAGAATAAGCACTCTAGAGGTTACTCTTTGTCAATAAACATTTAAGAGCTAAATTCGCTACCATGGATTTTTGTCACCCAATAAATAACCTTTGTATAAAGTTTTGAACTTTATAAACCTGAATTATCAAATAAACAATTTTCTTTCTTATTGGTATTTAAAAATTCCTTCGATCGATCTTTGCGTCAATAATAATAAACTAATTAAACTATTTTCATAAAAATATTACGAATAAAAAAAAACAAAAATAAAACATGAAAAAACATCGTGATATATTCAATAACAATAAAAGTATTTAAATTTTTCTTTCTTTCATTTAACTATTCGTTGCACTAAACTATCAATGATCGATTCGGTAAGTCAGTTCAGTTCTTACAAGGGTAAGCGAAAAGAACAGACCTCCACCCTCTACACTTCGAACATACTTCTTTCGCTTCGCCCACCCATCTGTCCATAGGCGCCCATTTGTTCTTGTTACTTTACTTCAGGCCTTACTTAAAGATCTTCAATCTTGTTGAAATATGTACGCCAAGGTCGACCTTTCCCAGCGTTTCCATTCACACTCGTCCTATAAATTTGTGTTGTTATTCTACTAACATTCGGTGACGACCTCGGTAGCCTAACAAATTGCCCAATGGACGTTGAATGTGGTGGTCCCAAGTTCGAACTTTTCTAAATTGGTTCGGGTATTCTAAGTAAAACAGGTTAAAAATAAAACTAGACGAACTAGGGAGTCCTATTGTACTATGAGTACTTCAGTTCCCTGTACTATTCTAAGTTAAACCCCGGAAAAACTCTCGTCGTTTTACATAGAATAGTTCAGTTAACTGGTAGTTAGGCATAGGTACAGGGGACTCCAAACAAGAAGGAGGAGGTCTCAATTCCACTCAAATTTTTTGTATGTATGTATGCTACGCAATAACTCATTTGCGAACCGATTTTGATGATCCTTTTTTTGTGGGAAAGTGGGTAGTGGTAGTGGGTAAATTTTATTTATTATTTTATCCCACCCTTAAGGGCGGCAAACTAAGGAATGAATCCGGTTTCGCGCACTGTCTGGTAACCGATTTCAATAAGACTTGGCAAATAAATATAATTAATTCCGAGAACTTTTGATAAAAAGGTCGGTTCTTTTTTATAAAAAAGTTACAGATATTATGATACCAAATGACGGAACGAACAATTTGTGCGTCTGGTGGTAAGCGACACGCCTAACCAAGCAGTTGCAGTTCCACTCAGAGCTTAAAATTCCAAAGATCTGAGGAGCACTGCCACTGCGCCGGTCACTCTGAGACATATGTTGACAAATCTCTCAACAATCTTAGTTTTTATTAACAATTAATAGTTTCAACTAAACTCTTTTGAAACATGTTTTCGCTTATTTTAATTCCTAACATATTTCCCCTCGTACAAGTATAACCTTTTGCAGGTAAAATGTTCTCAGTATCACTTTAAAAAGTCTTTGTCGGGCCTACATTGAATGCTATTCATATAAACCGACTTATTTGAGTAGCAAGCTAGCATATAAAAAAAGTACGTGTAAAAAAGTACGCGAAGCTTCTTTGACTTGGCGTTGTATGAACAAGACGATGATTTCTATGGGTGTGCTACATCAATGGCTTTTAGGGTTCCTTTGGTAAAATATTAGTTTTAAACGTAATTACTACTCAGAGATATCTACAAACGTTGTCGTCGTAGATTGAATAACTTGTATGTACTTAATTTGTATATAATTTTTCAGGACAGAGATAAAAATGTAAGAGAAAGAAAGAGAAAATGTATTAAAATTTCTACCACAAATAACACCACATAAGCAAGAAACAAGACGGAAAAAATAAATAATAATAATATTTAAAACATAACACCATGCGACACGATTTTTGTTTCTGGGTTATCAATATCATTTTGTAATTAGTTGTAACATAAAAACTGAAAAAACTTTCTTACCCTGCAAAATCTTTACTTCTGTGGTCAGGACAACGAAAAGTTAAAATTTGCGTACCATTACTAAAAGTACAAATGTTCGGGTTTCTCTTTATTTAAAGTCAAAACTGGAACATTATATTTCAATAGTATATTATTTTAGTATAGTATTTCAACCAAAATTCTGCAAATTAATAACAAAGAACCTAGAAATGTGTAGATTTGCGAGATTATGTCAATACCACAACGTAGATTATGTAAATAGGCAGCTATGTCAATGCCACCATGATAATTAATAGATTCAGGCGTTACTTTGCGGAAGTCCATATTAATAAAAATGGAAGTAAAATAATTTGTCATCCGCGAACCCGATGGAGGTTAAATCATACAAAATCGCTACGTTTGTATTGAATTTCCTTTTTCATGCCGTTAATTAATTGCATGAAAAATATGCATGATTTAACTTCCACCGCCTTCGCAGAGTAGCAAATTAATTTACTTCCATTTTTATTACGCGATTGCGATGTCCGCAAAAGTTTGTGTAGTATTTTAGCACAATACTGGGTTCCATACCCAGTAGTGTGATCTAATACTACATTCTTCCTTGCTCCTCTAAATAAAAGGTTAAGGCAAAACAGTTTTTTTTTCTTCTAGTGGCATTGCAACACACTCCAGGTACTGCTATACATAAACAAAGTTTAATTTGTGTTTGCACACTACAGACGTATTCTCAAATAGGGTAATACAATAAAGCTTTATCTAAATACAGAACCCCGAATTTGGCCGAGTGCATTGCATACTTGTCGGGTTGTTTTTAATTTACGTTAATGCACTGCAGTATAAAATATGAAATGGTCCGACAAAATTCCTGCACATTAAACCTGTACATGTTGCAAAGTTTCTGTAACTTGTATGTTACAAGTGTTATTGCTGTACGACATTCCTATTTTTTTTTTATGATACCGGATGTCGGAACGAACGACTTGTTGTGACGTACATTTTTCAATTCTTTTTATGATTCTAAGTGACGGGACGAATAAATCCTGCGCCTGGGGTGGTAAGCGACACGCCTGTCCATAACAGTTGCAGTGGCACTCAAAGCTTTAAAACGCAAAGATCGGAGGGGCACTGCCACTGCGTCCATCACCCTGAGACATAAGCTGACAAGTCCCATGTGCCTATAATTTTACTAGCACCCCTACCCTTCAAAACCGGAACGCAGCAATGCTCACATTACTGCTTGGCGGCAGAAACAAGTAAGGTGGCAGTACTTCCCTGGACGAACTCTTTCACAAACACTCTACTGCTACTAATCCTAATCCTAATAATGTTATTTCTATGTTTTGTACGTTCATATAGTAATAATATTCATGACATTATTTCCGTGATACCCAAAAATATTTAAATAAATACAGAACCATGACATTCGCCAAGTGCAGCTTAAACTTGCCGAGTTTGTTTTTAATTTACGTTAATGCACTGCAGTTTAAAATATGAAATGGCCTGAATGAAGTCCTGCTCTCGAGGCCTGTAAATATTGCAAACTTTCTGTAACTTGCAACTTATGAATGTTATTTCTATACGGATATAAGCCGTATAAAAATAACACTCATAAGTTGCATGTTACAGAAAGTTTGCAATATTTACGGGTTTCAAGTAAATATTATTTCTATACAGTTTGTGTCCGTATAGAAATAAAAAACACCGATAATCCGGTATGTATTCGTGTAGAAATAACTCTCTTATAATTCTTTCCGTACAGAAAAAACACTAACAATCTGAAAAAAAAAATGAAATTGATAAGACACGATTATGATATACAGAGTGTATTTTTTAAATGGGACGGTACGGAAAAATCCGACACCATAAAAGATACAAGGAAACTGTCTTAGGAACCATTAAATATTTTTAAAAATATTTTAAATAATTTTAAAATATTTTTTGTGAAAGCAATTATGGCATAGTCAACTCTTTGGTCAAGCGAGAGTTGTCCATAAAAATGAAAAAAAAATATTTAGATCAAATTTTTTTTAGTACTAATCACATTGACTTACAAATAAATGGACGACGGATCTAATACAAAAACCACGAAAAAAATGTCCCAAGTCAACCTATTCGAAATTTAAATTGTTATGTCATCGCAGTATCGCGCTGTCCGTAGAACAAATGAAGACTAAAGCGGAGTGTCGCGCTCTGTATACGATTTTAGCGCCTTACAAGTGCGGACACTTTTTAGCGCGGACCCGACGTCCATATAATTGTAAGTCAATGACTAATCATCTCAGTTTCACGAAGGGATCATTTCATTGTATGGGACGAAATAATCGGGACAGCCGAAGTTGGTCAAATATCAATATTCTGCTTTAATTTTAAGATAAGGTATGTTGGTAAACTTTTGGTGCTTTTTATCAAATCAAAGTTTTATCGATTAGGAGATTATTCGATGAACACGGGGGAGTGTAAGTTTAGAACACCTTTTCAGATACCGACTCATAAAATACACCTAAGGCAGCCGTACCGATTAATGCTAGTATGTAATATAAAATTAGCGCTGTTCAAATATTAATATCTTGGTGATTAATATATCCTCTTCACGATATTCATGTCTTTAGTGACGAATACAACTTGTACACCTAGCGATAAGATTACATTTCCGACACCTGTGGCATTTCGGAAAGTCATTTCGGATTCGGTACCGATACGAATGGGACGTAGTACGCAAACGCTCTACTGTCAAAATTAACTAATATTCGACGAAATCAAAAGACAATGTTAAATTTGAAGCTTCTATCTCATCATGCGTCTTTTTAATTTGATCGATTTTTACTTATTTGACAGTAATTATTTCGGCCGGATGTTGGACGGAGAATGGAAATAGATACCCAGAAAAGACTACCCAACTTATCAACTACTTTAGTAGAACTACATTGTTTACGCTCAATATATTAGTATCGACTAGTTGTTAGCTTACAGATGGTGGCTTTATTAAGT
The DNA here is from genome assembly GCF_003589595.1 of Hyposmocoma kahamanoa. Lineage (NCBI taxonomy): Eukaryota > Metazoa > Arthropoda > Insecta > Lepidoptera > Cosmopterigidae > Hyposmocoma > Hyposmocoma kahamanoa. The sequence goes on from NW_020653711.1 coordinate 5,485,069, forward strand.
TGTTGGAGTACACTATTTCGTATAGGGGTTGTTAAATTTTAATTTGTAACACAACGTACAAGAAATATTAGTAACCTCGCCTTGCCGTTAGATGGCGTTGGGATCAAAACAGAATGCGCTATCGAAGTATTCACTAAATTACTACATAAGCTGTTAAAGGAAATTGTTTTGTATCGCTCTCTCCTGTGGTACGCCCTTCTGGCGGAAGTCTTGAGTAGCGCCCTGAATCGAAGTCCGTGCTCAAAGTTTATTTTAGGGGTTATGAGCCTTCAGCTCGCCCTTTTTTCCGGTGGCGCAGTCAAAGTCATCAGCGGCCAACTGCAAAATATCCTTAAAAAAATGTACTTAGGATACTTTACAAATTTAAATTTTATTTATACCAATAAGATCACACGTAACATACACATGTAACAGTTAAAAACTTTGACATTGATTTTCTGGCGTCAGTCGCCTGCAACATTTTTAATTAAAAAAGTTAAGGAAACATTTTGCACAACCAACTTCGCTTACTGTTTCAGAATGTGTATTTTTCCAGTATCGTGCAAATATTTGTACAGAAGTCTAGCAATCGCTCCGGATTCCAGTATTCCGTGTTCATGCATTGCGAGTTCCGAATAAACAAAGAATGCCGGTATCGTCGTACATTATTCAAAATAGAATACCCTGAAAGCGGGAGTCAGAAAATATTCTTTTTAAATTGAAACAGCATCTTTGAGAGAGTAGTTAAAAAAAAACATTATCACACTGCCGTCACAACACATAAAATTTATGAAAATAACATGATGTATATTAAGATTTTTTTTTATTTTTATGATAGTGAAAGACATAACATTAATACGAAGAATAAAAATAAAATGGCTGTTTTGTGAGTCGTCTTTACAAAATCACACATTAATTTAAGAGGCAAGGTCTACACTTTTATAATAAGATTCCGGTAGATATTCAGTTTTTTTTATGGTACCAAGTGACCGGACAAAGAAGTCGTGTCGCTTACCATCAGGCGGTAAGCGACACGCTTATCCATAACAGTTGCAGTGCTAGTCAGACCTTGAAATCGTGAAGATCTTAGGGGCCCGTTACCCTGAGGCAATAGTTGACAATTCCCGTGTGCCTGTAATTTCACCAGCACCTTTACCCTTCAAAACTGAAACGCTGTAATTACTTCTTGGCGGCTGAAATAGGAAAGGTGGCAGTGCTTCCCTGGAGGAACGCTTTCATAAGGACCTCTACTGCTACTATTTAATAGACTGCTGGACAGTCACACCTTTTTTAAACCAGAGAATTTCCTGTGCTTTGAGAACCAGCACAACGTAATTCACACCTAGAACACCCATGCGTCTTACCGGGAATCCAACCCTGAACCTCTTCATTAGAACGCGAAGGTCGTCACTTGAATCTATGACTAGGATAATTTATTTATTTTTATTTATTTATTTATTTATAAGCAAACTTAACAGCTATTACATCTTCTATACAATTGTAGATTAAAAAATTGTAAAGCCAATTATAAAGTTTGACCTTTTAACATTTATATTGACGTTACTTAAGCTATTTCTGAGATGTTATACAACAGTCAAATTTTCAATTAATACTAAGATTTGAAAAAACAAAAGAGAAAAAAAAAATGAAATACCAAATCTTTCAACTAAAATTCACATTAAAAAACAATCATATTATTCTTCAAGATTATACGACTTTAAATTGTCTTTTACAATCATTAGATCATTGTGTAATTGAATTTGTTTGTATGACGGCTTGTGTGTGTTTGTGTGTGTGTGTGTGTGGAGGGGTGATAGTGGGAAGTTTTGCTCTGTCTAGTTGTTACTTATAACTTATAACTTGGGGATGCTCTTTCAAAGCGTTAAGGAACTGATAGCGTGAAAGAAAGAAAATGTCGACGTCCCTAAATCTGTCCTCGTACGTGCGCACAATTCTGTGCAAAACTGAGTGTTTTGCATAATTTGAGCGGGCCGTACCCGCATATAAGGAGCGCATATGCCTGGTGCGACGAGTACAGGCGCACAAGCCAATGATAGCCGTCAACTCGGGGCAATCGAAGACAGAGTTGACTATATCAAATAAAAGCCTCATATCAGATATTAGACGCCTATCCTCGAGCGATTGCAGTCTAAAATATTGCAGTCTATCAATGTAGCTGTCGTGCCTCTCGTGACTTTCGAGTCGGTAGGCCAGTCTACGAGTGAAACAACGTTGCACGGACTCCAGCTGAGCTATATGAGTTACATAGGATGGAGACCATATTGGCGCGGCGTATTCCAATAATAATTAAAAATGTTCGGATGCCGCGGTGTTTGTATACACTTCTAAAACTTGAAGGGGTTTTTGCGGCTCCTTAGTCACAAAGAGCCACAGTGAGAGAAATAAATGTAAGCCATACAAACATTTCTCCCGGCCCGGGAATCGAACCTGGGACCTATGCGTGGCAGTCCGGCATGGTAACCGTTCGGCCACGGAGGCAGTTATACTCAGTAAATCGAAGTCGTACGAATTTAACCTAAAATTTATGATTTCGCTATTAATACAGTAAATATGTGATGAAATAATTTTCTCGCTCGAGTTGAAAAGATTATCTGAAAGGTTATAATTAAGGCATGTATTTAAATGATCTTTTTAAATTTGCAAAAGCAGCAAGCTAAAAAACTTAACAGTCATCTTTTTTAATGATTGTTCTTCTTTCTCTGAGACAAAATAAATTAAATCGATTGATATTTTAATCTGTTCTGAGCTGCGCAAAAAATGTTTGCTTTATATACATAAATTATCTTTGATAGTTACGTTGGGCCTCAGAACTAACACAAATGAGCATTAAAAATAAAATTTAGATACTGTTCTTAAAACTAAGTCAATGTTGATTATATTTTGTAAACTAATATTATATTAATTATAATATAATTTCCCCTGAAAACATGTTAAAAGAAAAGACCCATGATAAAAAAATAGGATCAAATATTATTTTTGAATATAAATATTAATTTAGCATGGTCAAACATAATCGTCACAATCGTAATAGTGTTATCTTGAATGTCATTTATAATTTATCCGTAGATCAAGTAATATTTATGGAATAATTAAAATATATATATATATATATCAAACATAAAAAAAATATCGTTTATTTAAAAAAGTGCACATTTATTTGTTTGACGATCAAATAATATTATATCTAAAATGAATATCCGATTAAAACCACGCAGACATATTATATTATTTCAATTTTCTTCCGATTTCTTGAAGACATTCACAGTGAGTTGGCTCACATTGCTGCTGCACTATGCACAGTGCAGCGCGTTTTATTCTTTTGTTAGAAGGAATGTATGCTTTATTTAGTACAAAACATTTTTTGTTTAAAGAAATGTTGCCTTATTTTGTAGAGGAAAAACTTTATGTTGCATTTGCTCGTTGTAATGCATCGCCACGTCGCGAAACCAGACAGCAATGTAGGGCAATCTTAAGATCACATCAAACGTTGAATATTGGGTCGTTTTTATCGTAAACGACATACAGTTGAATTTAAATGTTAAGTGTCAAATGTATCGTGCTCTTGACCCTGTACATGTTGTTGTTAGAACATTTTTCTAATTCTTTCGACTTCAAAAGTGTGTGGAATTACATCTATTTGATACACTTAGAGGTAGAATATTCTCCTCAAAATGGAACTACTTCTGAGGTACCCCCTTCCCAACAACTAAGAATCATTGAAATTGGTTCTCAAAAAGTACAGTCGAATTGAGAATCTCCTTCTTCTATGAAATCGGTTAAAAAATAGAATAACTTTGAAGTTTGAATGAAAATGTTTACTGTGCGCTATTTTAAAATGCAGAAATAATTTTTTTTGCAAAACAACAAAGAATAAATAGAACAATGTTATAAAGATTACGAAAAGTACCTACAAAAAACTATTCCCAACATATATGTACAACAAAAAAGGTCCAATTTCGCACTAACAAAGTGTTTGAACCCTCACGTACGAGGAAAATACTCAACGCGTATAATTAGAGACACCGTGAATGAGGAAAGTTCCAATAAAATGGTAGAAATATAGGGGTGCGCCTTTACGACCGATATATAGACAAAGCTGCCAAAATACGGAGTGTAGTCGAAAGTAAGTAATCCCTTTAGTGAACTACGTTCATTTTGAATTTGTTGAACTGTAAACACAAGTTGGTGCCACTGTAAGGTAAGGACGGTGAAAGAGTCGATCCTACTTCTGATGTTTAGCTAATGCAGGTTAGGTGTGTTTTTACGTACAAAGAAGAAAGTCTAAAAGTGAACTTCAGCAGATATACTTGGTGAAAAAACTATTTCAAAAGTTATACATTTGACCTAGAGTCTCTTAAAATAAGGTTACAAATCGTCATTCTAAAGAAACTAGAATGTTACAAATGTCTATCGAGATTCAAAGCAAAACTTATAAACTGTTACCGTGAAGTTGGGTAACTTTGAATTTCTGTATAACTTTGAATAAAACTGGTTTGAAGATTTTCTCCTCAAAATACTTGAAATCAAATACATTAATAACTGGGTGAATCGGAAAAATCAAATATTCTAGATCATTAACTAACATTGACAGGATAGAATTTTTATGACGAGGCTCTATGGTGAAACCTTTGCCAACCCAAATAAATGCGTGCTTTGACATTTAACAAAAAAGATTTGAAAGTTACGCGCCATCCGCGTCCGTTCGCGGTGTTCAACGAGAGAAAAGTACATGTGCTTTAGTTTTTTTTTTATCCGTCTGTTGCTGCTAATTGGTAAATAGTATCTCTACGTGAACGGAAAATATTTTTGCTACGACATGTAATTTGACAGATCTGTTTTTTTTCATTCAAAATGTCAGTATAATCTTACCGAAGTCATTTAAATTGTCAAGAAATTTTTTTACAGGTCAAAACAACTTAGTTCGAAGATACCCAAAAGTCAGGGTAACTCTGAACAGGGCTGTTAAGCACAATTTTCTTAAACAATTACACGTTTTCGTTACACATATTTTGTTTAAAAACCCTAAACTGTACTTTTCGGAAAATACATCTACACCGGCAGGGAGTGTATTCAATTCCAGCCACAATTCACTTAAATGTATATTAACAATGACCAATACATGTAGATTAGAAACGATGCCGGTAGATGACACTGAAACGTTCTATAAACGAAATCGTCATATTCACCTATCGCAAACTCGAATTTCTTGTTTCTGAATTTCAATAGTCCGAAAACGGTTCAACTTTTTTTCATTAGTGCGATGACAGTTTTGGTATAAATTTGTAACAGAGAAATGTCTTACAGCAGAAGTATCGTTTGTCCGAAAACATATTGTTAGAATAATTATTACACGTACGTATTCTTTGGGCAGAAGTTTGTTTGATCTAATCATGTTTGTTATGTCTGTTTTTCATATAATTTAGATTGCTGAACATTCATTTCGACAAAAAATTACTATTCTTAGATGAAATTGTACCGCCATGCAATTTTACCATACAGCTCCAAAATTCTTGACTGTACTTTGCTGGTGCATAGCAAGTCCACTTACGTAATTTTCGTCATACCATTGTGCTTTGTTTTTGCTGTCATCTGAAATGTAATTTAAAAATAAATGATCTTCAGTATTCAATAAATAACTTATAACTGTATAGAAGAGAGTACCAGAGCCTGTTTTTTGTGTGTTTGTATTACCTAGACGGTACGACCCCCTCCAGTAGGTTTAGGTTAGGTTAATAAATGAAAATGCCGCACGAGCCGAGAGACCATAGCGAGCGTGCCGCAGCAGCGGGCGGCGAGTGCCAGAGCCGAATTTGTTTGCATTACCTAGACGGTACAACCTCCTCTTGTAGGTTTAGGTTAGGTCAGTATATGAAAAAGCCGTACGAGCCGAGCGAGTGACGCGAGCGAGCCGCGGCAGCGGCCGGTGAGTGCCAGAGCCGAATTTGTTTGCATTACCTAGACGGTACGACCCCTTCTTGTAGATTTAGGTTAGGTTAGTATATGAAAAAACAGCACGATCCGATCAAGTGAAGCGAGCGACTACAAATCGATCAAATTAACTTGCATCTCGTTTACCACATTCTCTAAAGATGCGAGGTGCTTTAATTTGACGAGTTGTATTGTGCGACACGTTCTAATACTTTTAGTACCTGTAATAAGAAATAATATAACAAAAATGTATCATAGATATCGTTTTTTTACAAAATAAAAATATTCAATTAGATACAATTACAGTTTGACCGTTGGGCAAATTGTAATGCCAACTACAAATCGATTAATTAATTGATGAATCGATTTGTTTAATTGAGTCACACTAGCGATTTTCTTTACATAACCTACGAAAGCATATTTGAAATGTCCGAAGTCTCAATTTTAAATCGTCCTTCATATCCTTTCACTTAGATACTCGTACGATTGCGATTGAAATTTTCTACTTGCTAATCGATTACAAAACTTTAATTGATTGAACTGAATGTTTATTTCGTACAGCACTATGCAACCATAGACAAGCCATAGTTCTATAGTTGAAAAATAACCCCACTTTTGTACTACCATTTTTCAAATACCATTTTTCAAATACCATTTTACGATGTTATTCAAATGAATATTGTTGTAAAAAGTGATAAAATACCAAGTCGAAATCTTCAAAATATACATGCAAGTGTTACTTATTCGATTTATTGAGCAATTGCTTTAGAATTTTAACAAACAGTTTTGTTTACTTTTTGTATAAAATGGATAATAAGAGACTATATATAACCTTTAGTTGTAATGGTCAGCTCCAGTCGCTTTGAGTGAGCATGAGACTGGTTTGTGGGTGAGTTCTGGTTGACCCGGTGCTGCGTGTAAAATTTATAAGCGAGGAGAAGTAAAGGAAGGAAAGGAAGGCGCCTTACACACAACGAAAACAAGTTTCAAGTAGAAATAACCAGATGCTTTATTTTAAATTGACTATTGTTACATGTTAAATTTAAGGGAACAGTATGGAGAACTAGAATTTTACTTCCCCGAGTTCACATTAGGAATGTATAGATATGCTTACTGTTCTTATCAGTTACATAGAAAAGTTTAACTTTAAATATACTTAGAGCTAATACACTGCACTAAGAGTTTTTGAAAGTACATGAGTAACACATGGACACTTTACTTATACGTCACTGACCTGGAGTTTACCGGATGTACATTTAAATTACATACCAGACCCGCTGCGAAGACAGCGTAGTTTCCTACAGGAGTAACGCAGTTATAAGTAGACGCTGACCACCCGTGGAGCTCATGACACGTGGTCGGGCACAGCCGAACAAAAGTTACAGCAGATTTGTCTCAGCCATTCAGTTGATGGCGAGATTTAAAATTACAAGTACCAAAGATAAACATAAAAACCCATGCGGACCGGTGACGCGGGTTTTACATCTGGTACAGGGTTCGGAGACTCATAATTACGGCACCTGGCTATTCCTGGTTACCTTATAAAAGAAGGCATTGGGGGACCATGCCCCCAATGGGATAAATCACCGTAGAAGATGTAAGAATCAGGAACACCTTGCGAGCCCACGTGTCGAACAGAAAAGACAAGCTTCCGCCGAATTCCTCCTAAGAGATGTTACCCGCGAACAACGCCACAGACAATCTATCGATTCATCTAGATGAAGCTCCCAAGTCTTATCACCTAAACCCACTAGAATACATAGCGATTCCAGGTTTACGTATGTTGCTTTACAGAAAGTACTTGGCAAACTATATGGCGGCGTTCGACATTTAAATATTAAAGAAAAGCCATAATTTACATGAGGCTCGACTACAGAAGCAAAATCGAGTTAATTGGTACGCAGCACCAGTATTCTGCGTTACCATACAAGAAAAATTAGTCAGGGTTGGTATTTTCAAAAATATGTCAAACTAAAGGGCACCCATTCACGATATTGATTTTGTAGAAAAATCGTTCACCAACAGGTAACATATATGTGAATGGTTTAAATAATAGATTACACCAACACTTAAGAGTTTCAATTAATTTACTAAATATTTTTAAACTATAATGTCAAAGTGACATTTTGTACAAGAATGGTGAAAAATACCTAGGAGAGAAGATACATTTTATTGTTGTTTTGGTATTTAGGAGATCTACCAAAAAAAATGTGTTACATAGTGTAAAGTTTTTGTTTCGATGTAGTATTAAACCTCAATTTTTATTTAAAATGTTCTTCCGAAAAATCGTCCTGTTTCATTTAGGGTATTTTTGAGCTTTATAAAGCGTCTCCCAAAACGACATGTGCCCAGCAGTAGGATATATGTGAGCTGATAAAACATCTGATTTCTTGAAAATAAATCTCACTTTAATCTTAACTTTTCTTTACAAAGTTTTCACAATAAAAAAACTTTACGATCACATTAAAACTCTCTTGGTGACCCGCCAAAACCCTTTCAACTTATAAAATAGTGACTTGAAAAATAGTTCCCAAACTTTTCACTAATTCTAAAGAGTCATTTATTTACAGAAAATTTAAATTTTTGATGAATTACTTCAAAAGTTAAGGAGTAGTAAGAAATAATTAGCTAGTTGTAAAAACGTTCTCTGACTTTGCTCTTTCGTTCCATGATGACGATTCTTAAAGCCGAGCACGGTGTTTAGGCCACGAGGTTTTACTGAGTATATATTTCGTTAACAATCCATGACAACAAACTCAAACAAAAGTCAAACAACGCCACAAAACAAAAACTCAAATAAATTAAAGAGAAGTGGCCAAGTGCCGCTTACATTTTAATCAATATTTTTTTTATAAAGGTCGTTTATTATGGCCAGATTGCAATACCTTTAAGGCCAATTTAACAGGAGGCAGTGAAGCATTTGAGTAGCATCATATATTAATATTATATTGATATTATAATTAGCAAATATGCGACGAACTTTTTTTGAAACTCATTAAAGTTCTGTGTACAGAAGATAACGAAATTTTTTCAGTTCAATAACAAATACCACAGACAATAGAATTTTGATTAAAAACTACAAAGAGCGCCACTGTAATATGGATTTATGAAGTTATAATTTAATATTGGAACAGATAACAGTGGAAAAAAAAATTTTTTTTTCTACTTACTGTAATATTTCCTATTTATTTATCGGATCATTTCTATAAAGAGTACTAAACTGCCGTCCTTGTCACTTGTAAAGTTTTATTGTCACCTAAAAAATGTCTAATTACTATAGATAGGTAACCTATATAATTCTGTACAGACACCTCAAGTCTGAGTGTTCACTCAGAAAATTTGCATACATAATTTTTTATCTCCATATAAAGAGTGACGGAAGTACACTAGTGCTTCTCTTTGTAAGAAGTGTTTACATTATTCTGTGACAAAGATAAGTCACAAAGCAAATTTGAGAATAAAAGTAAATAGTCCTACGTTTTCTATGGAAAAAAGCAATTCCCTGACATATCCTTACGTGATACTGGAACAAAAAACCTTACCAAGAATATTGAACCATAAGGATAAACCCCAAAGGACCGATACGATCTCCCTTCCTGATAACGGAATTAAATTACATGAGCATGCTCGCAATTACAACCTCGAATGTGGAACATTCCAGAAGGCACTAGAATGTTCTAGTACATTTGAAAAAGAGGTCAGCAAGAGAATATGTACTGAGAAGATTTGATATTGTCCTGATCGTGAACAACGTTGTCGAATCTCTCATGAGAGCCAAATTACTACAAAATGGTTGTTTACTCCGAAATGCTTTAGATCGCGTGGTCATCGAAATGAAACACGCAAGCGTTTTGTTAACTTTTACCTCATATAATTATTATAATATGCATGTTTTTGTAACAGTTACTTTTTAATACAAGTTCGTCGTACATCAGTTGTTTCTTTTTGAGAACCCTTTCTAGGCAATTAACTACAGATCCAATGGTCCTTCTGATAATGGTCAATGGTCGCGATAGTAATCCATGCAATGTAATCATTAATTCATTAATTGTAATATGTACCTTATTTTGTTAACAAAATATAAAATGCAGATGCTATGCTGCAAAGTGATGATGAAGTTATCTATTGATTCCAACGGGAAGTGTTTTCAGAAACAAAATAATGATTAATACCAAGAATTTAACCAATAAAGTAATCAGTCGATAATGTCTTTTTTTTTATGATATATAGCGACGGGACGATCAACTTGTGCCCCTGACGGTAAGCGACATTCCTATCCATAACAGTTGCAATGCCACTCAGAGCTTTGAATCACAAAGATCTGCAGTACTGGGCACTGCCATTACAACCGTCATCCTGAGACATACTCGTAGTTGACAAGTCCCATGTGTCTGTAATTTCACCATCACCCTTACCCTTCAAAACCGCAACGCAGTCATGCTTACTTCACTGCTTGGTGGCAGTACTTCCCTAGACGAACTCATTCACAAGGAGCTCTACTGTTAGTAAAATTTCATTGGTTACTTTAATGACATTGACTCATTGTTTATTCTCATGTGGAACAATATGAAAAGATTTGATATGGAAATGACATTGTCTGTGCACTCAATACTCCTGTACCACATCGACTCGTGTTATGGTAATATTCAGGCACTTTTGTAGTCTATTGTACATTTGAATAACAGAATGTCAGTAGACAATTTCGTCGTCACGTAAAGCGGGAACTTTGCTTCGAGTATTTTCTTTTAAGTTGATAAGAATCTTAGTAAAGATAAGTATTTATAGAACAAGGAAAGGAAAATTTAAAATTTAAAATGTTTTTCATATTCTTTTCTGACTTAAAACATCATACTTAAAAATATGTAATTATAACGTCTATTTATTTTAAAATACGGTTTTGCACAATAATATTAAAAATTAATGCTAACCACTCAGTCGTCGAAACGTCGAGTGACGAACGCGCGTCTCTTGTATCTATAGAGCTAGAGAAGATGTTTCGCTGGTCAGGCTGTGCGCCAAAGAAATGTTTTTTCTCGCTAAATGTACAGTTAACCGTAAACAAACATTTACACCGACGTATACTCAATCAAAGACTACATTAATTTTAACCTATAATTCATGTATTACCTTTAATTCTTTTCGAATCATGTACAGTTTACTTACCTAAATAATATCAAGATCGAATATAAATCTTTATATTAATAACATTATAACAAACTAGTGAAGTAATTTCACAAAAAATAAAAATAATTTCATGGTAATAAGACATCGTGATATTCATTACAATCAATATCACAATTGAAAAAGTGCCATCTCTTGTCAACCTCTGGTAGCTGTAACGTACCTTGAGAAAAGAAAATACTTTCATAGATTTCGCAAAGATAGCGCTACGGCAAAAAGTCGTTAAAACAAGAAAAAATACGTAACAGACTTTTTAGTTTTTATTTTATTTTAACTTATTAAGAAGACCAACGGCTATCTTACAGTGTAAAAACTGAAATTATAATGGAGATTATAGGTTCTCACCTACAGACACACATGAAGTTGATTAATTAGCATTAAATAATAACTATATAACTAGTAACTACACTATATATGTAATGTAATATATGTAATATATATGTAATGAATATATAAATATATGTAATATATATGTAATGACATATTCGCAACACTTACTCGCCAAAAAACAAACTACTAATAAGACGCTTCATCGAAGCAACGCTAGTGTTAACAATGTCAGTATCAACCTGCTTGGACAATACAATCCGTAAGGTCTGCTCACTCGATCTGTAGTTCAGTTGGCATAGCGATCGCCCTGGTCTAGCACAGACGCAGGTTTGAGTCCTGTCAGATCGAAGGTATATTATTTGTGTTCGAACTTGGTATTAATAATTATAACAAAGTAGTGGAGTAATTTCACAAAAAAACAAATAGTAAAAAGTCATAACACGTGAGGCGCACTATAAGTTTCCGGAATGAATAAGAAAAAAATACTGTAAATGGTCAGAAATGAATTTATTGTTTCTCAAAATATTCTCCGTTAGCGTTAATGCACTTTTTCATACGAATGAACAAATTTTGAAAACATTTATGCCACTCCTCCGTGACAATCCCTGAAACATATTTTTCATACTCTTCTTTAGCCTCTTCAGGTGATGAAAATCGTTGACCGCGTAACTGGTTCTTAATCTTTGGAAATAAATAAAAGTTACAAGATGCCAGGTCGGGACTGAACGCGAGATGGCTAGTAAGGTTAACGTTGTTCACCTTCAAAAATTCATTTGTCTGTCTTGCCGTGTGAGAACTGGCATTATCGTGGTGCAAGATGATTCGGCGTTTACGGTAGTTTTTCGGAGTTAGTCAATAACGTCCGGCAAACAAGTGGTTGTGTACCAATCAGTATTCACGGTACAACGATTCTCCAAAGCAACAGTAGCCACGTGTCCAGTTTTATAAAAAAAAAAGCAATAGATTCACTTTGCACGCGCGCCACTGTGGTTGGTTTTGGCTCAACTCGAAATACCAATACTCTCGATTGCTGTTTTGTTTTGGGATTGTAACTATAAATCCATGTTTCGTCACCTATTACTACGTCTCACACCAAATTTGACACCCCTTCGTTGAATCTGGTTAACATGGCATTGCACCAAGTGACGCGATCGGTTTTTTGAGCCTCACACAATTTGTGTGGGATCCACCGAGAGCACAGCCTTTTCACATTCAAATGTTTGTGTAGTATTGATTGTATTTAACTCTTTTCTTTTTCTGTTTTCTTGTAAAATCTCGAGGTAAGTTTGTGTTGTTTTTTGTATCGAGAAAATTTTCAGAAATCGTGTTTTCATACTGTATCAGTGTATGTCGTCAATTTTACTATATTTGTTTTCCAAAGTGATTGATTCAACACTTTCACTGTTACGCGGAATCAACCAAAGCCACGAGTTTTTAAAGACTCTTAAAGGTGAAGAAAAAGCATCGTAACGAAACTTGCGTATCGAAAAACTTGAGAGAAACCCATAGTACCACAGCGTAGTTGGATGTCTTTAAAACCATTTGGCTTCAAGGTAAACTTGAATAAGCGTAATAGCATAATGGCGAATGAAGTAAGCAAAATCTGTAAAAAACGTTTCCTTTTACAATCGCCTTTCTCAAAGTTCAAATTACGTATTTTGTGACCACAATCCCTTATCAAATCCCAAGTGAAGAGAGGTTGGGCACAAGGGCTTTCCCTTGTTTGTATTGTATTACTTCCGGGCCCACAGTTCAAATATTGGACCAGAGTTGAAACTTTCCAAGTTCTTGTTAGTGCTCTATGTTGCTTTAGAACTGATCAAATTGATAAAACACAAGCGAACTATTATACTCTGTCTTTTTTAGACTAGACTATTCTATTCTAAAAAAGACAAACTATAGTTCTTTTCATTTTACCTTTATCTTTTTTTATCTTTCTTACTGTGTATGTTTGTATTGTGGCGGAGTAATAAATTATTTTTATTATAGAATAAGATCACTTATTACTACACCACAACACAAAAATACACAGTAAGAAAAATAAAAAAATTTAAAGCCAAATAAAATTGAAACAAAAAAACAAGAAAAATAAAATCATAATAATATGTAATAATAACAAAGCAAACAATAACTATTCAACGCAATTAGAGTAAATGTCATGTGTGTAAAAGGATCCACTCAGCTAATGCCACCGCCGAGAAAAGGCTGAGACCATGATTTTCAGTGGACCCTAAATTTGAAGATTTTGATTAAGAATGCTGTGTTTCCCTGTTACTTATACATTACGATAGATATTAAAATTAATATTGTATTTATTCTGTTGGGATACCAAATAAATAAGATGGAGTAAAATGACAGTTCATTACTCAAAAGTGTTGCCCGCAACCAGTGATTGCAGTCGATAAATATTCAGTGGATAAATATTCTATTGGCTGAATATCGATCGCACTTATGCAATAAATAGCCGAACTTGTTTCATTTGAATCCTCAACGGCCCATTATTCGTCCAACTGCTGTTCACAGATTCATTTAAATTTTCAATTTTTGTAAATTCATAAATACATGCACTACATTTAGAACTACGTTTATTGAAAATACAAAAAGGAGACATATTTTAAACTTTTTAATTTTAATTATATCTAATTTGTAATTAAATTTTTATTTGAATGCCAGGATGTTTCACCACCACGACATTCAATTATTTTTTTGTGAAATTACTCCACTAGTTTGTTATATTATTAATGCAAAGATCGAACATTTAGGAAAAACCCTTCCATTCGGCTGGATTCGAACCATCGTCTACGCCACTAGCATCTGGCACGGTTTGCTAGAAGACGTTTGGTTTGAATCCAGCCGGATCGAAGGAATTATTTCTAAGTGTTCGAAATCTTTGTCTTAATAATTATATCAATATAGATAATCAAATTCGCCTATCCTTATTAAAATGTATATGAATAAAAATTTGTTTCAATACAGTAAGACAGTTGTCTTATTTTTTTGTTGTCAAAATTACAATAAAGGAGGCAATAACGCAATTAGTAATCATTAGAACGTCAAAAATTTATCTTCTCTTACAGTCTATCGATAAAATTGTCGACAACAACTACATGACTACTTAAAATTCTATGAAATCTGGCAACTCTGCAAACTTCATGTTAATCCGCCTTCACAAAAGACAGACTATAGCTTATACATAAATTGTAACTACAACCTCTATTAGGGTCCTTTAAAAAATAAGTGTTAGACTCAACTTGCCTTTATTTCGCTACAAGTATGAGTAAACTGGGTACGGTTTAAAGCATACTTCGCTTTACGCTTTGAACTTTGGACCGTCCTTACCATAAGTGGCATAGAGTTTAATTTACATCTGGATCCTAATTAAGTGTTCCATTTATATTGCCTTAACTATAAAGAATGTTTAAATAAAAGGTTAACAAGAAAACAGTTACACACAAGTACTATGTTTAATCTATATTTAATTATTATTTTGCTATGAAAACGGAAAAATGTAATGCGCCATTATGCAAAAAATTACGTCTTTTGTACAAAAGTTCCGAATTTCAATTTTGCACTATGAACACTTCACTATATCTATGTCAATGTTAAAGCCATGTGTGTAAAAACATTTTCACTGAAAGGAAATTGACAAAAAAGATTTTTTGTAGAACTTCAACACCATATATTTGAAATGGTTACGTAGGTGTATATTCACAGACACAAGTGCCCTCAGATCGATAGTGTTTGTCGACAAACACTGTTCCCGACTGTACTCCACACGCGACCCCTGGGGTGCCATGAAACTTGGCTGGGATTTTTAGAATTCCGCAAAACCGAGGGAGGTTTTGGGAATTGGAATTTACATTGGCTTCTGATGTTTCAAGATTTCACTCCAAATTAGGAAAGAGATTTTTGAAAATCCATTTCGTTATTAGCCTTGTAAATGTAGCTGAAGCAGCAATGAAAAGAAAACCAAATAAAATATAAAAAATAATAAAAAGGAAGCTGACCCTGTCAACTATAGATCTATTTCAGTTACTTCCATACTCTGTAAGACTATGGAACGTGTACCGTCTCTGATCATTCACCTTGTCCACCAAAATATCCCTATCCCTGTTACATTTACTGTGTTTACCACATTTAAGAGAGGGCTAAGTGACCACGAGTATCAGTGTGCTCTATGGAATCAATGAATTAGTAATATTAATTCACATGCACACACACAAACACATGATCATTTGGAGCATTCTAATACGAAAATTAGTAGGTTACTAATTCGAATGACAGGATTAATAATAAGTAACGAGTCGAATATTTAAATTATTCGTAATCGCGCATCACTAATTGTTTTATGCATCAATAATGCTAAAATAGGAAGACAAGGAAAGGTCGTAACGATTTAAAAAGTAATATTTATTAAACAAAGCTCAATAAACGGAGGAAGTATTTGTACTTAAGTATGCATGTTATTAACGCTAATCAATCTTTTTTAGGTTCCTCTAAAGATGACCATGAGTGTATTTTGTTATCTGCATTTATGAAACGATTATGATGATTATTTCCAGCGATGACACCATGTATTTCAGTTAAATCTGAATATGACTTTTGTGCGCACGTACGACGCATCGAGTATATAACCAGAAATGAAGACGAAATGTTATTTAATTTGTTTGAAAACTATTCAGCCATATCATTACGCTGACAACGCGCTCTGATTGGCCAGCCTGATTTCGCTTCAGTCGACCAGTTTAACTTGAGCTATGTTATAATGGAAGATAATTGAAAAATTACATATTTAATATTTAATTACCGATGAAATATGATTCCGTTTGTTTTGTAATTAGATGTTTTGCTGTTTTTCTCATACCACCGCATGGAACAGCCCCCCATGATTAGAGATATTATCTTTATTACAATGAATACAGAATATTATTGGAATATACGAAGACGTACACACAGGTCAGTTGTTGGCGCTATACTATTTCAGTTTTCTAATTGGTGATTGCAGTCCAAACGAGAGTTGATATTTAAAAGTGGTATAAGGCCATCCATCCCTGGCAACTCATCAGACAAATGGTGCCTAATGAGTTGCCAGGGATGGATGGCCCCTATTTCGTCTCTGTTTCTGATTATATGCTCGATGGTACGACGTAAAGCCATTTCACGTTCGTTTTTCTTTATTTTCGATCCGAGGAACGGTATCTTTAACAATAACAATGTTACCGCATCTGCTAAAACCCATAGTTGTGACTGCCGAGGATTATATCCGCCTTATATATTGTATTCAACCAGTCTTCATACAAAGTCTTTGAAAGGTTAACTGGTCACGTCTTGACCGAGATTGGCTGGAGAAACATAAAAGTGCCAAACATTCACTGTACTATAAGTATAAGAATTATGAAATTAATATTGAGGACACTACCCGGATCTTTTAGGCCATAAATTCGCAAAGGTAGTTCGTTCAGTGTACGGCATACGGCGTGTCTTGTGTTGGATGTATCCTAAAAAAAGAGCCCGTCGAAGGAAGTACTATCGCCTTACTATTTCTGCCGCCAAGTAGTAGCAGTTTTGAAGGGTAAGAGTGCTGGTGAAATTACAGTCACATGAGACTTGTCAACTATGTCACAGAGTGACAGACGCCGCAGTGGCAGTGCCACACAGACCATTGCGATTTTAAGTTTCGAGTGGTACTGCAACTGCTATGGACAGGCGTGTCGCTAAACACCAGGTGCACGACTAGTTTGTCTCCCGTCATATGGTATCATAAAAAACTGTCTAGGTACTAGTAGCGACATCTTGCAGACCATGTCTTTACTACTAACAGTACGGCATGCTATATATATTAACATTAATCTAGCGATTAATAGATCTTAAAGTCGAGGTTCACGCCACGTATGTTAGACGGCGTTATTTTGTTGTTTATTCCTATTAACGCAGTCTAAAGGGCGTCTCACTTTTGCTTTAAATTGACTGTGTATACAGAGTAATTTCTCTTTTACCTCTGATGTATATGCCTGACAACAAGCAGTTTAATTGTAACTCTCGTCCGAACATTAACACTAGCAGAACAGAAACAATTTAGGAAAGTTCGTTTCTTGAATCGGTCCTGCAGGTAACAAACCCTCATCATATAGCGCCCACTGTTCTAACCACAGCCAACGAGGTCCAGGAACGTCCATCCGACCAACTTTAATACACCATCCCGAAACTCATAATTATATACCTATACCTATTACCCCACAATAACGCGCTGCCTTATTCTTCACGGCTCAATCATTTACAAAAAGTAATACAAACAAGAAGATCATTTTCAATTTGTGTCAACAAACAACACATATTCAGCTTCAGATTGATGTCTCTGTTATATTTACTCGAATATCGAAGAGTGATACATTACTTTCACAATCATGAGTAAATAAGCTCGTAGGCAGGGGTTTGCGGACTCTGATCTTCCATTTCTTTAAAGACCATAGCCACAAGGATCAAATTCGCTAAACATATGGCTACAATTTTATTGGTAAAATTATGAATACAAAGAAAAAAAATTCTTTCGATCTAACAGAATTCGAGCCTGCGTCTTTATGCCAATCTATGGCATACCTACAGGCCTATCTGTATGTCAAATTGTCATAAATCAATGAGTAAATAAATAAGAAAAATACATATTAATTAACCGACTTCAAAAAAGGAGGAGGTTCTCAATTCGACTGTATGTTCTTTTTTTTGTATGTATGTTACGCGATAACTCCGGTATTTGTGAACCGATTTTCATGATTCTTTTTTAGTTGGAAATGGAGTATTTCCATAGTGGTCCCATTTCATTTTGAAGAAAATCATCCACCTCAAAGGGTGGCTGTTCACGCATGAAGACGCATTTTTATAAATAGCGCCTAACTTTAATTTAGGTGCAATTACTTTTAGCAAATATTTAGTTGATTTTGCTATTTCTCCAATTCAAGGCGTTTTTCCCTCGATATACTTTGAGTAGTGTCGTAGTGAGAACCTATTTTTATTATCTCTAGTATCAAGTCCTGTATAATGGCGAACTAGGGGATATTTCAATGAAACTGAGCAAATAGACGTAATTCCACGTACTTTTGAGGTCGGTTTTTTTAGTACTCTGTACTGAGATTATTTATTTAACATAACGAAATAAATAAAGTAAATTAAAAAGTAATGTTTATATTTACATAAATAAGAATTATACATAAAATAATAATTAAATTACTATCCTTTAACATAGACATATATAGTACATAGAACCTTGACATTTATGTATTGAAAAGAATTGAAATTGAACAAAGTGCATTTTAGAAAATGAAACTAAGTTTCCAGATTTAAATCGAGTATATTTGTTTATCCAACAAACCAACGTTCGGGCTCTTTACAGGTCCCATGGTCATGGTTAAATAAGGTGTTAAAGTCATCAACCAGTTATGTCTAATTTTAATGCAACCACCCTATTTTTTCCAGTACAGTTACAAAAGTAATTAATTAATAGGACCTGTATTAGGCCCAAAACGTTGGTTTGTTTGAAAAAAGAAATATACGCGATTTAAATCGGGAAAAATAGTTTCATTTCCTATGGGTAACAATCGCGAAAATCTAAGAACTCGAAAAGTGCATTTTTTAGATTTTAAGAAAAGGCAGAAATGGCTGTATTGAAAATTGTAACTGTTTAACATTGTTTCAATCAAAGTTTAACAAATAAAAATCTTTTTCAACAAAAGTTCACAAACTTCACTATAACGAAAAATCAATCTCGAAACACTCGACAAACCTGTATTTGTAGATTTTTTATAGTGTCAGATGACAGTATGACCAAGGTATGCATCTGGCGGTAAGCGACACTCCTACCCAAAACAGTTGCAGTGCTACACAGAGCTTTAAATCGCAAAGATCTAAGAGGCACTGCCCCGTCAGTATGAGACATTCATAAGTTGACAAGTCTCATGAGAGTGTGATTTCACCAGCACCCTGTCCCTTCAAAACCGGATCACAGTAATGCTCACATTACTGCTTGGAGGCAGTAATAGGTAAGGTGGCAGTGCTTACCTGGACGTACTCTTTCACAAGGAGCTCTACTCTACAAATTAAAATACTTGATTTAAAAAAATACAGTCGACTATTTTTTTATTTTCAACCTGCATACTTTTGAGTAGGCCGACTAATCCGAAAAACAAAGCGCGATGTGATTATACAACGAAAAGAGGTTAAAATATAATCCCGTTCTTCAAAAGGCCTATATAAAGGTGTTTTCAGATTTTTTATGTATTTATTATTTCGTTTCGGAAATATAAAATCGAACAACAGTCGATCTTGACTGTGGATATCCGCAGTCAAGAACAACAAACGAAATGTACAATGTCCCGAGAATAAGCCGCATCTTGCACATAGGTCGGGGTTCTACGGATAAGTCGAGGTATTCTACTTCTTCCCAATATGCAGCACTGTGAAAAAAATAATAATCTTTATTTTTTTCTGTACAAAATTTGCACTATATACATACATTAATTGATATATATATTATAATGTTTGCAGAAACTGGTGCCTGAACTAAGTTGATCCTGTATTTCAGGTCGCCAGGTTTCTACCTCCGTAAAATATATATAGCCAAAATAATGGATGTTGATCAGACAAAATTTAAAATAAAGAGTGAGTTACATTCACTTAAAGAAGCGTACATAAATATTATACGCTTGTGTACATATACAGTGCCCATTAAATTAATTTGTCGCTTACACGCAAGTACAACAATCAATTAATTAAGGGAAACGTGGGGAAAGGTCTACTTCGGCGGACATTCTCGACCAGATTGAGGATATACTTAAAAAAGGCCAGGTAAAAAGATACCGTCAAATTGGGTATCTCTGAATTTCCTTGAACTTTGAATAAAACGGTTTGTAGATTTTTTTCTCAAAAATGTTGTTATTTAGTTTATATTATCTATTTATTATGTATTTAGTGTATTTTTATTACATGTATATTTTATATGTATTAGTTTATCATCATTTACTTAATATTACGTATTCGTGTGTACATATGTATTTGTTCATTCATGTCCTAGGTATTATTTTTATTAGAACATAACAACAAACCATACCATTTTTTTTATGATAACAAGTAACGGGACGAACAAGTACGACTGGTGATAAATAAACGAGACCCTGCTCCATATCAGTTGCAGTGCCACGCAAAGCATTAAATTGCAATCATTTGAGGAGCACTGTTACTATGCTCGTTCCTGTGGCAGCATATACCTATAACTTCAATTTCTTTTTTACGTAGTAGTTACGTAGTGCCGCTCAGATCTTTACGATTAAAAGCTCTGAGTGTCACTGCAACTGTTACAAGCACGCGAAATGTTTAACGATCAGGATCGCAACTTTTTGGTTCCGTCAATTTGTAAAACCGTTATTTAATAGTAAATACCTAAATAATTTGATCCAGAGAAACAATTTTTCTCGCTTCTCATCTAGTGACTCGCCTTAAAACGTGTAGTTGGGGTTTAGGCCTTGGCTCTAGAATAGCGGGCACGTTAACAGTGGCTAAGGCCCGGCGGATGATGCCATTGAGGCCTGTATGTCGGGAGATACGGCCGGCGCTCAGCTGGCAGGAAAGACCGTGGTGACCCAGAGCACTTACGTCTTTGCCGGAAGTACACCGATGAGGGGAGCAAACTGGGACACCAAGGCTATGCGAATGGTCTTGGCGCTCAGGAAGCTACCGATACTGGCAGAGGGGAAAGCGTGTAGCCAGTGGCCAGATTCCCATCTGGACGCCGCTTCCAGACGCGCTCGGTCTATTGGGGTGCAAAGATTCATTAAGTCATTTAAAGCTTTTTGGCACAGAATATTATCCCATTGGGGTCGGACGGAGAATTTTCGTTGGGTCAAGCCTGATTCCAGGCGTTTCTGGACTCACTTAACCACGTCACCACGCAGTTTGTTGGCGGAAGCCTTAGGATACTGCCTACGAGGTTGACCGTGCTGTAGATTGAGGATAAAAAGGCCGGAAGGTCTATGGCTGATATACTCCTGATGCTTAGACCACCGTGTCTGATGGGGAGGGTAGCTTGGGTCCAGGCATTGTGGGTGAGATTGACGTTGAGAATGGATTGAATAGGAGCATTTAGGTCAGAATCTATTGACATCAGCAGATTATGGAATTTCCAAGTCGGACTGCAGCGAAGTACGTATGTAAATTTAGGAACAAAAAATAATAATAATTCATTTATTTATTGGCTTCTATTTGAAGTACATTATACGGTACGGTACATTATACATGTTGATGGTAAAAATTTAATAAGCACTTAAACCTATTCGGCCTTCATGCATGCAAATACAATAATCAAATAATACATTGATAGATTAAGACAAAATGTAAAAACAATAATAAGACAATAAATTGATAAATTAAAGTTCATTGATTTAATGCGAGATGTCATAATCGTGCACGTCATAATTTAAAGTAAATAACAAAAATTGTAAAAAAAAAGTAATTGTAAAGAAGAATGTATGCATCAACTAAATAGTCCTTATATTTCATGAATTCGTCAACAGAGTAGAACAAATGATCAGAGAGCCACCTACGCAATTCCTTTTTAAAACTAGTCAATGGAAGAAGCTTCGCTACGCTCTGCGGTTGTCACGCCGAAGAGCCGGTACGAGGGCTAATTAAATCTATTTTAGATTTTTTTAATACCAAGTGACGGGAGAAGTTGTGCGCCTGATGACAAGCGACACGTCTATCCATAACACTTCCAGTGCCACTCAGAGCTTTAAATCGCAAAGATCTTGCAGCACTGCCACTGCGCCTCATGTGCCTGTACTTAATTTCTCCAGCACCCTTACACCGAAACACAGTAATGCTCACATTATTGCTTGGCGGCAGAAATAGGTGGAAGTACTTCCCTGGACGAACTCTTTCTCAAAGAGCTCTATTGCTACTAAAAACTTATATACACATTTACTTATACGACGTCTTTTAAATGTAATATCAGAAATAGCACTCTCACGGAACCTTTTCTTAAGGCGAATACAGGTGCGAGGGGAAACAACGTTACAAGTCAACCGTCATGACGTCCACGGAATATTTTATGACATAGAATAAGTATTAGGGAATATAAAGAACAAGTATTTTATTGTACAATATTTCTGAAAACTATTTCAAAATCGAAGACTCGATCTTATGAAGGAGGATTATGCAAATATGAACCCTAAGTGAACGATGTAAAGAAAAAACTGTATCTATTACAAACTAAATTCTCTCAACACAATATTCATTTCGCAGATGTCACCTTATTATTATACTAGGGGTGCGATATTAAACGAAGGTAGTTTACAATAAACGGCTTTATGCGTTACAAATTGAAAATGAATATTAAAAAAAAAAGAACGTCGTATTTTTGCTAATTAAAATAATATAAGATATCAGATATAACGCTACTCAAACATATTACTGCCTCCTGATTGGTTAAAATATACGCGGGACTTGGCCAATCACGGACACTACTTCTTTTTTTGTTTTGTAGTGTTTGTTTGGCTTTTCTTTAAGTATTAATTTGTGTGTCATTATTTTAATTTACTCGTAGAAAAAATATTGTATGCAATCATTGCTTAATTAGGTCTTAAAGTCTCGTACCTTTCCTTAGTCGGTACTCGACTTCAAGAACCCTCATTATGTAACGATTGCATAAAATACTATTCTCCATCATTATTATTACTTTCGACCTTTCCTGAATAATAGAACAATATCTATCTTTAAAGCTGTCAACTATCGCTTGACAGTCAAAGCATGAAACCGCTCTGAAATTTCGAATAGAATAGAAACCAATTATTGCAACTCTAGAACACAAAAATACACAGAAAGGAAGAATACAAAACAAATTAAACAAACAAAACAAACAAAACGAATTTTAAAAAAGAACAAAAGAAATAAATCAAATTATAAATAATCAACACAATTTGAATTACAGTCATGTACAGCTGTGACACATGCAAAATGATCCACTAATGCCAGAGTCGAGGTAGGTTTTTAGGGACCCTAAAATTGAGTAAGTACCGGACGTATGTGTCAAGTATATAAATTAAATAAGCTACGTAAATATTAGTTGTGTTCTTTTGGTGTGTGCTCTCATACAGAATACTTAAACAATTTATTCAATATTATAGTATACACAAAGTGATAAGTTGGTAACTGTCTGGGTAATGTCCAACATTTACAATATTTACAACGCAATAAGAAAAACGTCAAAAGAATTGATCAAAATCTTTATCTAAATGAAAATCACCTTGAACATACTTATATTTTTTATTAAGTTCCCTACGGGTAGCGTCATATTTGCAAAAGTAATTTGCGATAACGCGATGTAGATGGAACGGACAAACTTTTCGCTCCGCGTTCAGAGTATTGAGGGAAAATTTTCATTTTTTATTTTATTTCAAATAATAACGAAACATGGTTGCTTCTTAATTTATTTTACAACGACGAATTTAAAACATTCAATTTACTCCTATAATGACGTTCCTCTTTGCTTTGTGAGCCAAAAACAGAATAAAACATCTTCTCTTCCAAAAAAGTGTTTTTTAATTCATTAAAAGAAATTGAGGAAAATCCTGTTATTTGTTTTGTGTATATTTCTCTTCCAGTACAATACATTTCGATTTTATAAGACAGTAGCATTGCGTTGTTTCATTGGTTTTTATTTATTTATTTACAACCTACACAAAACAAATAATACCGAAAAACTGACCTTCCATGAACCATTATTCGTAATTACGAAGTTCAACGCACTGCTGTACGGTGTAGGCAGAGCTACATCGACACCGTAGAGCTGTGCGTAGCAGATTACAGTTCTAGCATAAACATCCAGTTATTCAAATAGATTAATTAAATTTGCTAATAAATTAACAACTTGTATCTCTGGGTGACGGGACCTGTGGCAGCGTTCGCGAGCGAACGATCCAGTTGTGCACCTGGTTGTAAGCGACATGCCTCAGATCTTTGTGATTTAAAGCACTGCAACTGTTATGGCACACGACTTGTTCATCTCGTCACTTGATACAATAAAAAAACTTCTAATTACTTTTTTCCTACCTACCGTTTATGAATTCAATCGTTAAGGGTGCCGTATTTGATCATTATGAAGCCAAATCACACCCATCTTAACAAAAGCCATCAAAAACTATTATGTTAGGTTAGAATGTGTTACCTTATCCAACACATTCATTCGACGTTCGCATTTTCACGTAATAAGTAAAGACAAGAGTTTTTACGAAAGTAAATTTAAAAAATACCTATAATTTGTCAAGCTTTATTAACGCATACATTCATAGTCCCGCACTAGGGAAACCCTGTCACATATCTCATATACCTCTGCGTAGCAGATAAACGTGGTCACCTTTCGGCCACCGAGGCAGTTATAGAAATCGGTTAGCGGAAAATGGGTGAAGTCCAATAAACCGGATTCATCCCCTAATTTGTCACCCTTAGAGGTGGAATATTTTTTTCAAAGTTAAATAGAACCACTACTGAGGTACTCTCTTTCCAACAAAAAAGAATCATCAAAATCGGTTTAGAAATGTCGGAGTAATTGCGTAACTTATTCACACAAAAAACCGTCGAATTGGGAACGTTTTCTTTTAGTCGCTTAATTACTCGAAAGATAGCTTAAATAATAATATCAATAATAAAGCAACACACTCGTAGCCCCGCACTAGGAAAGCCCTGTGTCGCGGATGCCATGGACATACACATAGGTAAACAACCACAAATTACACCCAAACTCACGAGAGAAATAAATGTAGGCCATCATTGACTTACAATTATATGGACGTCGGGTCCGCGCTAAAAAGTGTCCGCACTTGTAAGGCGCTAAAATCGTATACTGAGCGCGACACTCCGCTTTAGTCTTCATTTGTTCTACGGACAGCGCGATACTGCGATGACATAACAATTTAAATTTCGAATAGGTTGACTTGGGACATTTTTTTTCGTGGTTTTTGTATTAGACTCGTCGTCCATTTATTTGTAAGTCAATGTAGGCCATACAAATATTTTCCCCGGCCCGGAAATCGAACATTGGACCTCAGCGTGACACTCCAGTATGGTAACCTTTTAGCCACAGAGGCAGCAAAAGATGGTAGACATCGTTACATGATCAATATACATATAATTGATTAAATTTTGATTTTTTTTAATGTTGTTTTTTTAATGTTCTTGGCCAACGCTAATAAACTGTACCGCAGTAAAATATACTCCACCTCACTTCGACGCTTCGAGATGTATCTGTACCGATACGTGGACCACCTTGAACTTCTTGGTTTGGGCTTATAATCAAATCTCAACTTCGATCGGTACACCGTGTGCTTAGCAAAAAAAAATTCTACTAAAAAAACACCATTTCCAAAGTCAGGTGGAATTTACACCAGAACAACTTTTAAATCTTTATCAAACACAAGTTCTCTCCTGCATGGAGTACTGCTAGCACCTTTGGGACGACTCAACCCGATACCGCTTGGCTGCTTGAAGACTCAGTGGAGTGAAAAGTAAATATATTTATTAGTTCTGCCTCTATTGTAGAGTCTAAGTTTCATAATCTCGACCAAAAACTGTAAAAAACTTGCTTACTTTATGATATGTTTCGGGAACATTTCTATTTAATTCCATCCTCTCAATTCGCCCTTCGGTCGATTACAAATTACAAAGTCGCGAAAACTCCATCTTTATGTCCTTGATTTGCCACCCTTTCGCATGGAGCGCTTGGTTTCCTAATGCTTAATGCG
The DNA here is from genome assembly GCF_003589595.1 of Hyposmocoma kahamanoa. Lineage (NCBI taxonomy): Eukaryota > Metazoa > Arthropoda > Insecta > Lepidoptera > Cosmopterigidae > Hyposmocoma > Hyposmocoma kahamanoa. The sequence continues at coordinate 5,511,291 of NW_020653711.1, forward strand.
AAAAAACAAAATCTCGTGTCTCTATATTCCGACAGCTACAATTTGGGGTTATTCAAGGTTAGAATGAATTGGCATTTTTTAGACTACTATGGTATAGTGATATTAGCGAGAGCCTAGAATTGCATATGTAGTGATATTTGTGTGTTTACATAAGAATTTGTAGTTTTGTATTTGTGGTATTTGGACGAACGACACACCATTACAAATGCAATTTCGAGATCTTGAAATTATCTTCATAGTTTCACCATACGTGTTTGTCTGTGACATTAAGTGACAGATTGTGGTCAAGCTTGTATACTTCTTCTTCTTTTTCTTATTGTACCCATAGCATACACTATAATGCTTGCCATTGTGGTGAAAGTATTTGCCAATCGCCGTTTTGTTTCCCAGAGTGTGCCAGACGTACAAGAAAGTAATGGTCCGTCTTATGGGAAAGCACCTTTCGTGCATTCAATGCAAGTATTCATTTTACAATAAAAAAATTACGCTCGTATGTTAATAATAATTAGTGTGTGTATTCGTTCAATATCCAACCTGAGGACTTCTCATTGATCATGTTGCAATGGCTCAGATAGAAGAATTCAATCAACCGCCGCTAAAGAGAACTGGTTCTAAGTAAGTCAGGAGAAAATATATATAGATAGTGGTTTAAGAGGCAGTCACTGAACCAATTGTCGCTTAATCGAATGATCGCAGTGCAGTTCGTATAAACAGGTTCTTAAGAACTTATCCGTTAACAGTCTTGACAAGTTTTTTTTATGATACCAAGTGACGGAACGAACAAATCTTGCGCCTGGTGGTAAGTATGCCTGTCCATAGCAGGTGCAGTGTCCCTCTAAGCTTTAAATCATCATGAGACATTATTTGAACAGTCCCATGTTACTGTAATTTCACCAGCATCCTTACTTTCCAAAACCGAAACGCTGTTATGCTCACATTACTTCTTAGTGGCAGAAATAGGTAATGTATTAGTACTTCTCTGGACGAACTCTTTCACAAGGAACTTAAAGCGTGAAATAAACAGAGAGCAGGTGCGGGAGCGTGCGCCAGTCTCGCGCCCGCGCTCCGTGTGTTGTCGTCCATATTTTTGTTTATAATATCAAATGACGAGACGAACAACTCGTACACCTGATGGTAAACTACACGCCTGTCCATAACAGTTGCAGTGCCACTGAGCTCTTTAAATCGCAAAGATCTGCTGACATTACTGCTTAGCGGCAGAAATATTGCCTATTTACTTAATTTTTTTGGTGTATTTACTTAAAACCCTTTCATTACAAGATATTCTTTGGCTGCACCCCCTTTCCAACTCTTAAATTTCTATCCTAAAGTTGCCTGGAAGAAATTGCTACTTAGCCGCCTGTTGTACATTGGTTTACTCTGTTATACTCACATTACTGTTATGTGTTGTCATTGTAATTTTAATGTGCAATAAAGAATATTTTATTTCATTCATTCAAATAGATAAGGTAGCAGTGCTTCTCTATACGAACTCTTCCACAAGGAGGTCTACTGCTATACAAGGAAATTATAAAACTACACGGAATTAGACCCGCCGACCCGCGCACGACCCGCACCCGTTCTATGTGTGCTTTACGCTTTACTACCACGTAAATTATACACTTTTATGATAATTTCACAATTCATAATTCATTTTTAATATTTTATTAATAACAACTTGTATCAACACACGTTGTACGAAAACTAGCAATAAATTAATAATAGTACCCGGTTATACATTGAGCTTATAAATTAAGAGAAGGGTCACTATTTCATACAGTGTGTAACAAAAAGGACGATAATTTAACTGTTGACTTTCCCAAAGGCTGAGCGCGGGAGTTACTAAACTTATCAATGTAGAATCTGCTTGAGCCGGCGAGAAAAAGTTTCACCTCGTGTATTCCCAGTAGTTCCATATACTCAGTTCCACGTGGAATAGTTGTAACTTAAAATGCTATTTTTTTTAAGGTTACAAAACGCCAATAAACACATGCCTTGTAGACTAACATACATAATAAAATAATAAATACTATTTATTTATTTACACGTATGGACTGCGACGTGTAACGCAACGTGGGTGTCTGATGGCGGTCGACATGAAGGTCAACATGGCATGAAGGTCGACAGATGTTGAGTTGGTACTCTCGCCACAAATGAATTATAATTCACCTTGTGGCGGGACTCCATTTGCTCGACCCTCTCCGTTAGTGCCTCCGTTGACGCGAAGCGCACGTTTTTTTTGCTCTTATTAAAAGGATATACGGGTTTAATGCGATTACGTATCTATAAGTGTGGTGCCCTAAAAGGAAAGATTATGGTTAGATTGGGTAATGGTGTTCGTATCATTCCCACTGTGTAATTATTGAAACACTTCCAATGCTCAATCTATCTCGAAAATTAATTAAACTTAAAGGCAGGAGTTTCGCACTCTAACTGCCCTCTAACGGGTCATGGTCCATACAATAAACACATTTTAAATTTAGGTATCACAGACAGCCCTCTATGCAGAACGTACATGGAGGGGGAGAAAACGACTGCGCATATCTTACTACAGTGCTTCGGCGTGGCCTACAGGGCGAAGTACCTTGGAGAGCCGAGGTCGCTCCCCGAAATCTTCAGCAAACCGAGGAGGATGCTGAGATTCCAAGAGGACCTTGGGTGGCACGAGTAGGAACCTGTACCCACCACACGCAAAATAGGCGCCTTGAAGTCGAGTTGCGGACACCAGTCCGTTACACCAATACAATAAAATACTAATAGATTTTAAAAAATCGAAAACTGCAACAAAATGTGTGTAAAAAAAAAACCTTTATTAGACGGGCAACAAATAATTTTATGTTTTAGACGGGAAAAATGTTAAATTTGATTATTAATAATTATGACAATAATAATAATAATGACTGAAATATTTTTTTTCAAACTTCAATTTTTATAAATAAACATTTGTTTCTTTTTATAATTATAGGTGATACTAAATAACAAGTGCGCGCCTGCTGTTCAGCAATACGCCTACCTATAAAAAAAGTGCAGTGTCACTTAGAGCTTTAATATGCTTAGATTTGAGGAGTACTGCTACTTACATAATGACTTGACATAAAGTTGACAAGTCCCATGCACTTGTAATTTCATCAACTCCCCTTACCCTTCAAAATCGGAACGCAATAATGGTTACATCCCGGACGAACCCTCTAGGAAGTATTACAATAAAATTAAATAATTTTCTTGCTAAGTCCGAATCCAAGAAAATGACGATGTCGGTCCGAAATGTCACAGGTGTTCGAAGTGTCATTTTACCTGTAGGTGCACTTTGTGCACAAGCGACATCCGAAGTGGGTCCGCGTTTTCTAGATTTGTATTGTCTCGGATTCGGAACAAATACGAATTGGACGCAGTGCATAACCGCTCTACTAGTATTTAGCCATAAGACGCCATGGTATCCTAATGTCTTGACCTACCACCTATCAAGCAAAGCACCAATTTCGGAATTTATATGCAAAATTTAACTTGAAACTTGTCATGAGCTTTTCGGTTAAGGAAAAAATTGTGGTGAAACCTGCACGTCGAAAAATGTTCACAACCCTCGGAAAACATGTGAAGTCTCCAATTCGCATTGGGATAGCGTGGCGGACTGTGACCTAAACACTTGCCTGACAGGAGACTCGTGCCCAGCAGTGCGACTTGTTTTTTTTACGCTACTAAGTAATGGGACGAACAAGTCGAGCGCCTCTGCGCCCATCAGCCTGAGACATAAGTTGAAAAGTCCCATGTGCCTGTAATTTCACCTGCACTCTTATTGCTTGGCGGCAGAAGTAAGGTACTTCTCCTGGATGAACTCTTTCACAAGAAGCTCTACTGCTACTGCAATATCGTGTACATGAGTTGATCGTGATGTAATGGTATTTTATTTTCAATTTCAATGATGAGAATAGTGCTAACATGACAAGTACTTGTCAATGCTCATCACCAATGAAATAAGGTCAACAGCAAACTATTAAGATGGAATAGTCCACTTTTCTCGGATTATAACGATAATAACATCAGAATGAGTAATTTCATTGCTTATAAAGCTTTATACTGCTAGTACAATATCATGAAATTCAAGTTTTACGGTTCCAGTACGATAAACTTTAAGACGCCATTTTTAACAAAAGGTCTTCTGCTTTATTATGCTTAGGATTTTTTATATAAGTATGAGCACATCGAGTATATGACCAGAAATGGAGACGAAATAAGGACCATCCATCCCTGGCAACTCATCGGATAAATGGGCCTTATATCACTTATAAATATCAACTCTCGTTTGCACTGAAATCACAAATTAAAAAATTGAAATAGTACATCGTCAACAACTGACCCGTGTGTACGTCTCCGTATACGTGGGGCGCACTATAAGTTTCCGGAATGAATAAGAAAAAAATACTATAAATGGTCAGAAATTAATTTATTGTTTCTCAAAATATTCTCCGTTAGCGTTAATGCACTTTTTCATGCGAATGAATCAATTTTGGAAACATTTATGCCACTCCTCCGT